>NC_086267.1:6438217-6535717 GCF_021018805.1 Prinia subflava | reverse complement strand
CCCCTCACCCAAAAATCCAGGTTTTTTGGGGGAAGTTTTTGGGTTAAAAAATCGGATTTTGTGGATTTTCTTCAGGTCACTTCATCCTGGAGATCCTTGAGGGGAAGTTTTGAGTGGAAGGAACCCTGGGATGTGAGGCCTGGGCTTGGTTTGCCTTCCCAGTGCCCCTCACCCCAAAATCCAGGTTTGTTGAGGGAAATTTTCAGTAAGAAAATTGGATTTTATGGATTTTCTTCAGGTCACTTCATTCTGGAATGTCTTGAGGGGAAGTTTTGAGTGGAAGGAGCCCTGGGATGTGAGGCCTGGCTTGGTTTGGTAGGGATGGAGCCTTCCCAGTGCCCCTCACCCAAAAATCCGGGCTTGTTGAGGGAAATTTTCAGTAAGAAAATTGGATTTTATGGATTTTCTTCAGGTCACTTCATGCTGGAGCTCCTTGTGGGGAAGTTTTGAGTAGAAGAAACCCTGGAATTTGAGGCCTGGGCTTGGCTTTGAGGGATGGAGGCTTCCCACTACCTCTTGTCCAAAAATTCGGGCTTTTTGGGGAAGTCTTTTGGTAAGAAAATTGGATTTTGTGGATTTTCTTCAGGTCACTTCATCCTGGACCTTGGGGTTTTACAGGAGTGGGGAAATCTGGCAAGTTTGGAATTTATGCAGATTTTCTGCAGATCTGATCTGCAGGATGGAGGGGACAGGGCTGGGGACAGGGCTGGGGGTGGCAGGGAGGGAAATGTCGGGGTGTCACCCTCCTTTGAGCACCTCAGGGGTATGGGATGGAGGGGACAGGGCTGGGGACAGCTGCCACTCCGAGAGGGGGTGTCCAGGACGGAAATGCCAGGGTGTCATCCCTCTTTGAGCATCTCTGGGGTGCAGGATGGAGGGGACAGAGTTGGGGACAGGCTGGGGGTGACAGGGAGGGAAACGCCAGGGTGCCACCCTCGTTTGAGCACGTCGGGGGTGCAGGATGGAGGGGACAGAGCTGGGGACAGGGCTGGGGGTGACAGGGAGGGAGAGGCCGGGGTGCCACCCCTGTTTGAGCACCTCGGAGGTGCAGGATGGAGGGGACAGGGCTGGGGACAGCCGCCACTCAGAGAGGAGGTGACAGGGAGGGAGAGGTCGGGGTGCCACCCCTGTTTGAGCATCTCTGGGGTGCAGGATGGAGGGGACAGAGTTGGGGACAGGCTTCGGGTGACAGGGAGGGAAATTCTGGGGTGCCAGCCCTCTTTGAGCACCTCTGGGGTGAGGGATGGAGGGGACAGGGCTGGGGACAGCCGCCACTCAGCGCGGGGGGTGACAGGGAGGGAAATGCCGGGGTGCCAGCCCTCTTTGAGCACCTCAAAGCCCCACCTGGGGTTGCGGCGGGTGACAGGGAGGGACAGCCCCTCCCCTTGCGCATCTCGGGGTGCGGGATGGAGCGGGCACAGCCCGGGCCGGGGTTGGGGACAGCTGCCACTCGCGCCGAGGGGGTGGCGGGCCCGGCTGCGGTCCCTACACCTTTAAAAGTCTCCTCACGTTGCGGCGCTGATTATCCATTAACCGAGGCGAGCTCCCTTTTCCTGGGGGCGGCGTTCGCAGCCAGCGCTGCCAGCAGGGCGGGCGGGCGGCCGCGCTCGCCTTCCTCCCTCCCTTCCTCTTCCCCCTCCCTCCCTCCCTCCTCTCCCCCCCTAACCCCCGCTCCCTCCTTATCAGCAATTCAGATTGCATGCAAATCTGCGCGCTTTTCTTCCAGGGCCGCGGCAGCGAGCGCCGAGCGCTTCTCGGCGGCTCCGGAGAGCCAGATCTCCTCCTCCTCCTCCTCCTCCTCCTCCTCCTCCTCCTCCTCCTCCTCCTGGGATTTTCCTCCTTCTCCCCTCCCCTGCTCTCCCCTCCCCTCGCTCCCTCCCTCCCTCCCTCCTCTCTTTCTTTCCTCCTTTTCACCTCCTGGAACAAAAGTGCCCCTTTCGGCTGCGCCGGCGCTGCCTGCGAGCGGGGCCCGCTTTGTCTGCGCTCGGCCCCGGGACCCCGGCACCGACACCGGCACCGGTACCGGCACCGGTACCGGCACCATGGGGCCCGGTGGGGGGCTGCTGGCGCTGCTGGCGCTGGGAGCGGCGCTGGCACCGGCGCTGGCGAGCTGCCCCGAGCGGGAGCTGGAGCGCAGGGAGGAGGAGGCCAACGTGGTGCTCACGGGCACGGTGGAGGAGATCATGAACGTGGACCCGGTGCACCACACCTACTCCTGCAAGGTACAGCCGCCGCCGGGGAGGGGAGGAACTTTTCTCTTTAATCGCGGTGGAATCCGGGGGGGTTTTAAGCAGCGGAGAGGCTCCGGCAGCTGTGGCCGAGCAGAGGAAGGCGGGGGGGATCTCCAGAGGTTGCTTTTTATGGGCATTTCCCTCCCGGGCTCCGGCGCGATGCGGAGCTGCCCTTCCCAACTTTCCGTGCCCGGGAAGGTGCGGGAGCCTCTCCTGCCTCCGCTCGCTGTTTGCTTTCGCAGCATCTCGAGTTCCTGCAGCCCGAGCTATTGTTTAACCACCAACCTGCCCTCGGGCTGCGGGGCTGTGTTGTTTTTTTATCTCCCCCCCGAAGCGGAGAGACGCTGGAGTCCCGAGCAACCTGAAATCCCATCCGCCCGCTTGACAGAAAACGTGCCGGATGCCTTAACCCTTGCCGGGGCAGGAATCTCTTCCCGTGCCTTTTCCTCTTCTCCCCTTTCCCCTTTTCCTCCCCAAATTCTGCTTTTTCCGCCCGCTCTCGCTGCCGGGGAGGGGAGGGGGCGATGCTTTGGTGGCACAGGGGAAGGTGAACTTTTCCTGCAGCATCCCGCAGCCCCTGCCCGCCCGGCTGGTGCCCGGTGCCCGCTCCCCGGCGCCCCCCGCCCCATCTGCGCCCCTCCGCTGGGCTAGCAGCCCCTCCGGGCGGCAGCGGGCACCGTCTGTGTGCGGAGGGAGCGTCTGGCACATCCCGGGGGCTCCGCGGAGAATTAATGAGCTGCGGGGCGCAGATGGAGGTGCCACGGGAGGCGGCCCAGCCGCGCCGGGGGCCGGGCAGGAGTGCCCGGGTGAGAAATGGAAGCGATTTTTTTCTCCCACTGCAGGCTCACGGCGAGGTGTGAGCCTGGCACAAAATCGGCTTGCAGAGGGAGGGCAGGGCCCTGGGATGGGGGAAAGCTGGGATGGGGGAAAAGCTGGGATGGGGGAAAAGCTGGGATGGGGAAAAGCTGGGATGGGGAAAAGCTGGGATGGGGGAAAAGCTGGGATGAGGGAAAACTAGATGGGGGAAAAGCTGGGATGGGGAAAAATTGGGATGGCAAAAGCTGGGATGGCAAAAGCTGGGATGGCGGAAAAACTGGGATGAAGGAAAAACTGGGATGAAGGAAAAACTGGGATGAAGGAAAAACTGGGCTGGGAAAAGCTGGGCTGGGGAAAAGCTGGGATGAGGGAAAAGCTGGGATTGCAAAAGCTGGGCTGGGAAAAGCTGGGATGAAGGAAAAGCTGGGATGAAGGAAAAGCTGGAATGGGAACAGCTGGGATGAAGGAAAAGCTGGGCTGGCAAAAGCTGCCTGCTCAGCAGCTCTGCCTTTGCAAGGTGCAGTCCAGCTGCAGCTGGAGCGGCCGGGGTTGGAACGGGGCTGCCCGTGGTGGCTCCTGCGGAGCACGACCCGAATTCCTTCAGCTGGGGAGGGAATTTCTTCCCTGCCTTTCCCTGAGCCGTGCCCCGGGGAGGTTTGTGCTGCTCGCTCTGGAGTTTGGGGTTTTGCTCCTGCCCGTTCCCGGTCTCCAAAGAGCACGGAGGGCCGGGATGGGCTCCTGGGAGATCATTCCAGCCTTGGAGCCTGGTGAAAGTGAAAGCAGGAAAGATTTCATGCCATGGATCCCACCCCATCCCATCCCGGCAGTGCTGTGACATTCAGGAATTCTCACAGGACAGGTTCCCTGTCCCTCAGCCCGTCCTCTGTCACTTTTAGTGGCATTTTGTGGTGTCTTTGCAGGGAAAAAGAACCTTTGGGGTGGCATTTGGGGTGTCCTGAGGGCCCGGGAGCAGCTCAGCCTCCCGTCACTGCAGTGACTCGGGGATGTGCAGCTCTGCAGCAGCTCTTGGCTTCCTGCCCTCCTCAGTCCTTCCCAAAGTCCTGGAATTGTGTGGGCTTCGCTGGCTTGACCATCCCAAAGTCCTGGAATTGTGTGGGTTTCGCTGGCTTGACCATCCCTGCAGTTTATTTTGGAGTTTTTTGGGTTTTGTTTTTTTTTGTTTTGTTTTTAATAACCCAAGGCCTAAATCCCAGCAGCAATTCGGGATTAAACCTGACCCCTGGCCCCGGGGGAGCTGGGAGAGATCCAGGAGCTCGTGCTGAGGAAATTCCTGCCCCGATCCCGCTCCCAGGACCCCGTCGTTATCTCCTGCCAGGGTTATCTCCCGCCAGGCTCGTCCTTATCAGCAGAGGAAAGGCGAGGGCCCAGCGCCTGTGGGGAGTTCCCTGGAGCCCACACCCAAAATCCCGGGTATTCCCGGAGCTGGGTGGTCCGGGAGGCAGCGGGCACGTGGGGATCTGCGAATTCCAGCTCCTGGGGCATTGTTCTCCCCAGCCCGGCTCCAAACCCTCCCGGCCGAGGGCTTGGGCACACGCAGATAAGCGCCAGGAGAAACGCGAAGTTAAAGTGAGATAAACACCCCGGAATAGCTGCCAGCCGCTCCTGCGCTGCCAGGGGAGCTGGGGGAAGGAGGATCGGGCTGACAGAATTCCCAAAAAGTGCCGGGTTTGACAGGATTTGACATTCCTGGCTGCAGTTTCGGGCTGGTTCCCAAAGCTGCTGTTGTCCCTTCCTGCCCTGACCCCCCCCGAGCGCCTTTTCCTGGGCTGTCCCGGTGTTTGGGAAGGCAGCTGCTGTTTGTGGGGTAAATCCAGGTCCTGAGAGCGCCGTGGGAAGCGTGGAAAAGGATGTGGATCCTGTTCCGGACAATAGGGCACGGATTTCTGAGGGGGTTTTGTGGGAATTGCTGCGTCCTGGGGAGGGGCAGGGAAAAGGCGCAGAGGGAGATTAAAAAAAGGGAGAGGGGAGGGTTGGAAGCGGGGCTGGTTCTGGATTTTATCTCCCAAAATTCCCAAAACTTCCGGGTGGCTTCAGTGCTTCCCATCCCGAGCCACAAACTCCTCCCGAGGGGACTTTGCTCCAACTTCTCACCTGGTTTTACAAATCCAAACCCGGCATTTCCTGCAGGAATCTTCCTGTACCTGTGCCTTCCTCATTATGGGGAAAAATATTGCAAAATCCTTCTATTTCTGGGCTTTTAAATTTTCTTTTCCCCCACCTTTAAAACACTCCCGTGCAAGGATCTGCATGAAGTTGTGGCCGCTCCTCCTCTGCCTCCGCGGGGCTTTCAAACCCCCTTCAAACCCAGCGTTTTCTGTTCCCCCTGCAGAAAAATCAGAGCGCTCCAGACCGGGGTCCTCCTCCAAACAGGTCCCAGCCCATTTTTTTTATTTCTTTCTCTCTCTCCCTCCCTTTCCTGCCCTGATCCTCGCTGCCGCCGGTGAGTCAGCGGTGACAAAGTCTCAATTGTGCCGCGCCGGTGACCGGGGGTGCCCCGCAGGTGATTCCGGGGTGCTGCTGGGCGCTGCTGCCTGCGCATCCCTTTGGCAGCGCGCTCGGAGCTGCGGCAGCCACCCCAATTAACGCTAATTAACCCATCTGCTGCCGCGCTGGGGCGAGGAGGAGTGGAGAATTCACCTTTTTCTCCCCCAAAACCCGAGCTGTGAAAACGCCGGCCTCGGGCTGTGTTTTCTGCCGCTGGAGGAGGCGGTTTGGGTTTTTTTTTTTTCCTTTTTTTCCTTCCCCCTCCTTTGTCTGGCTGGGTTTGCGCCCTGCCTCGCTGCTCACCTCCTCCGGAGCTGCCCCGGGGCGGGAGCAGCAGCAGCAGGAGGAGGTGGGGCTGCGGGAAGGTGTCTGGACTTGACTGCGGGGAGCGAGAGCGGCTCCAGCCCGGGAGGAGCGGCCGGGGCAGGGCCGGGCCCCTCTCGCCTTCCCCCGGCCTCACCTGGCGGCTCCGGGAGGGGCGGTCCCGTGCGGCCCATGTCGCGATGATGTCGCGATGATGTCGCGGTTCCTGCGGGATCAGGGAGGCTCCTCCAGGCAATCCTGGAATGGTTTGGAGGAGCCTGGCAGGGAGCAGAGTCCGGCCCTTATCCCAAAAATCCCACCTGGGCACCGCTGGGAGATTCCAGCGCACCCGTAAAACCCGTATATCCCCGTATAACAAATGTCAACAGGAATTTGGGCAATTTCCAGGGATGTGAGGGGATTATCAGCAAGGCACCATCAGGGCCTCAATTCCAGGGAATTTGGGCAATTTCCAGGGATGTGAGGGGATTATCAGGAAGGCACCATCAGGGCCTCAATTCCAAGGAATTCGGGCAATGCCCTATTTATTTCTCCTCTAAATAAATAGGATTTATTCCATCGTTTGGAGCTCTGGGGTGGCTCAGCCCAAGATGCAAGAGGAATTTTGGGGAGCCCCACTGGTGCCTTTTCCAGGGAATTTGAGCAATTTCCAGGGATGCAAGAGGAATTTTGGGGAGCCCCACTGGTGCCTTTTCCAGGGAATTTGAGCAATTTCCAGGGATGCAAGAGGAATTTTGGGGAGCCCCACTGGTGCCTTTTCCAGGGAATTTGGGCAGTTTCCAGGGATGTGAGGGGATTATCAGGAAGGCACCATCAGGGCCTCAATTCCAAGGAATTCGGGCAATGCCCTATTTATTTCTCCTCTAAATAAATAGGATTTATTCCATCGTTTGGAGCTCTGGGGTGGCTCTGGGGGGATCCCCGCCTCTCCTGGAGGAGGGAGCGCGGGGGGCCCGGGGCTCTCCTCCCCCGGGAGCAGCCGAGGCTTGTGCGGCTCCAGAGGAGCTGTCACGGCCCCGAGCACACCTGGGCTGCTCCCGCGGCTCAGGTATGCGGCGGGGCAGGGCAGGGCGCGCTCGCGGGGTGATAATTGGGGTGATTGATCGCTTTTTTGGGGCTGGCTGCGAGCTCAGACCCCCCCTCGAGGGGTCCTGCTCCGAATATTTCAGCAGAAGGAGAAAGTGTGAGGAAGACAGGCGGGTGTGAGGGAGAGATAAACTCCTGAACTCGGATCCTCGCCTGGATCCGCGCCTGCAGGGCACAGGCAGCGCTGGATTTATTCCCTTTTCCTGCCTGGCAGGTGAGCAGGAGGCTCCGGGGCTCCGCAGGGAATGTGGGGATGACCCCGTTCCCTCCTCCCCGTCCTGTGCAGGAGCCTGGCTCCGGCTCAGCCTCAGCTTTGACGCCCTCTTTGATCAGGGCTGAAATTCTGGAGCCCAGGCTGCAAAACAAACCCCAAAGTTTTATGGGATCGATGGCAGATCAGAGGATCTGCGCTCCCCGAGCCCCCAGAGAGGTTTCACTCCCTGGTCTGAACAGCTCCTCACACCCCGGCAGGGACACCTGAGGGGACACCTGAGGGGACACCTGAGGGGACACCGGGGCCCAGGTGGAAAACCGGGAATGGTTCATGGTCCTGGGGGGTGGAATCTGTCTGCCAGGGCCACCAAACCCTGCCAGGACCACCAAACTCTGCCAGGGCCACTGAACCCTGCCAGGGCCACCAAACCCTGCCAGGGCCACCAAACTCTGCCAGGGCCACCAAATCCTGCCAGGGCCACCAAACTCTGCCAGGGCCACCAAACCCTGCCAGGGCCACTGAACCCTGCCAGGGCCACTGAACCCTGCCAGGGCCACCAAACTCTGCCAGGGCCACTGAACCCTGCCAGGGCCACCAAACTCTGCCAGGGCCACCAAATCTCGTCTTCCAGAGCCACCAGTCTTTGTCAGGGCCACCAGAGCTTTTCTGCCAGGGCCACCAGATCTGAGGAGCCCAGGGAGAGAAAATGCAAGCCCTGAGAGGGGAAAGAGGAGCCCAGGGAGGGCACTGAGGAGCCCAGGGAGGGCACTGAGGAGCCCAGAGGGGAATTGAGGCGCCCAAAAGGGGAATTGAGGAGCTCAGAGGGGGCACTGAGGAACCCAGGGAGGGAATTGAGAGCCCAGGGAGAGAATTGAGAGCCCAGGGAGGGAATTGAGGAGCCCAAAGAGGGAATTGAGGAGCCCAAAGAGGGAATTGAGGAGCCCAAAGAGGGAATTGAGGAGCCCAAAGAGGGAATTGAGAGCCCAAAGAGGGAATTGAGTGGCCCAAGGAGGGAATTGAGAGCCCAGGGAGAGAATTGAGGAGCCCAGGGAGGGAATTGAGGAGCCCAGGGAGGGAATTGAGGAGCCCAGGGAGGGAATTGAGAGCCCAAAGAGGGAATTGAGGAGCTCAGAGGGGGCACTGAGGAGCCCAAAGAGGGAATTGAGGAGCCCAAAGAGGGAATTGAGGAGCCCAAAGAGGGAATTAAAGAGCCCAGAGGGAGAATTGAGGAGCCCAGGGAGGGAATTGAGGAGCCCAGGGAACCAAACCACCCCCCCGAACCCCAGCACCCCTCTGACCTCTCCCCTCTCCCCTCCAGGTGCGGGTGTGGCGCTACCTGAAGGGCAAGGACATCGTCACGCACGAGATCCTGCTGGACGGGGGCAACAAGGTGGTGATCGGGGGCTTCGGGGACCCGCTCATCTGTGACAACCAGGTGGCCACGGGGGACACGCGCATCTTCTTCGTCAACCCCGCGCCGCAGGCGCTGTGGCCGGCGCACCGCAACGAGCTCATGCTCAACTCCAGCCTGATGCGCATCACCCTGCGCAACCTGGAGGAGGTGGAGCACTGCGTGGAAGGTGAGCGGCGCCGGGGGCTTGGGGGGGTTTTATGGGATTTTTATGGGATTTTTAGAGGATTTTTAGAGGATTTTTATGGGATTTTTATGGGATTTTTAGAGGATTTTTAGAGGATTTTTAGAGGATTTTTAGAGGATTTTTAGAGGATTTTTATGGGATTTTTAGAGGATTTTTAGAGGATTTTTAGAGGATTTTTAGAGGATTTTTAGAGGATTTTTATGGGATTTTTATGGGATTTTTATGGGATTTTTAGAGGATTTTTAGAGGATTTTTAGGGGATTTTTATGGGATTTTTTATGGGATTTTTAGAGGATTTTTAGAGGATTTTTAGAGGATTTTTATGGGATTTTTATGGGATTTTTAGAGGATTTTTATGGGATTTTTAGAGGATTTTTAGAGGATTTTTATGGGATTTTTAGAGGATTTTTAGAGGATTTTTATGGGATTTTTATGGGATTTTTAGAGGATTTTTAGAGGATTTTTAGAGGATTTTTAGAGGATTTTTATGGGATTTTTAGAGGATTTTTAGAGGATTTTTAGAGGATTTTTAGAGGATTTTTAGAGGATTTTTAGAGGATTTTTATGGGATTTTTATGGGATTTTCCTGGGAATTATTGAGGATTTTTTCTCGGAACTTTCCTGAGACTTTTCCTGAGACTTTTCCTGAGACTTTTCCTGAGACTTTTCCTGAGACTTTTCCTGAGACTTTTCCTGAGACTTTTCCTGAGACTTTTCCTGAGACTTTTCCTGAGACTTTTCCTGAGACTTTTCCTGAGACTTTTCCTGAGGATTTTTATGGGATTTTCAAGGGATCTTGATGGGATTTTGACAGGATTTTCCTGGGATTTTGACAGGGTTTACTTGGGAATTTTTGAGGATACTTTCTGGGCATTTTTATGGGATTATCATGGGATTTTTAGAGGATTTTTTTTCTGGGATTTTTTCTGGGATTTTTAGAGGATTTTTCCTGGGGTTTTGATAGGATTTTCCTGGGATTTTGACAGGATTTTCCTGGGATATTGACAGGATGTACCTGGGAATTTTTGAGGATTCTTTCTGGGCATTTTTATGGGATTATCATGGGATTTTTAGAGGATTTTTTCCTGGGATTTTGACAGGATTTTCTTGGGATTTTGATGGGATTTTCCTGGGAATTTTTGAGGATTTTTTTCTGGGAACTTCAGAGGATTTTAATGGGATTTTCAAGGGATCTTGATGGGATTTTGACGGGATTTCCCTGGGATTTTGACGGGATTTCCCTGGGATTTTGACGGGATTTTCCTGGGATTTTGACGGGATTTTCCTGGGAATATGACAGGATTTTCCTGGGAATTTGACAAGATTTTCCTGGGAATTTTTAAGGATTTTTTCTGGGCACTTTAGAGGATTTTTCTGGGAATTTTTAGAGGATTTTTTTTCTGGGATTTTCCTGGGACTTCCTGAGATTTTTCCTGGGATTTTTCTATGGCTTTCCTGAGATTTTCCTGAGATTTTCCTGGGCTGCTCCTGCCCCTCTGGGATCATTCCCGTTCTCCCAGGCTGGGAATTCAGCTCCAGGACCCCTTTCCCAGCGGCTCCTCGCGGGAGCCCTCAAAGCAGAGCTGCTCTTGCTGCACTTTGGAGTCTCCAAACAAACCTTGGAGGGCTTTTTTTTGAGGAAGGAATTGGAGGAATGGAGGCAGCTGGGCGGAAAAACGCGAATGTTTGGGAGTTTGTCCTCGCAGCCTCTCGCTCCAGCTCGGAAAAATCCGAGACATCCGAATCTTGTCTGAGAGGGGAGGTCAGGCCAGGGCGCCCCGGGGAGGGGTTGGAGGATGTTTGGTTGTGGAAGGGCTCCAGGTCTGCAAACCAGGAGGGGCCTGGAGGGGAATTTTGGGGGGTTCGGGGCAGAGGAGCAGCTCTGGGGCTGATTGGGGACACCAGGAGCAGCTCTGGGGCCGATTGGGGACACCAGGAGCAGCTCTGGGGCTGATTGGGGACACCAGGAGCAGCTCTGGGGCTGGCTGGGGACACCAGGAGCAGCTCTGGGGCTGATTTGGGACACCAGGAGCAGCTCTGGGGCTGGCTGGGGACACCAGGAGCAGCTCTGGGGCTGACTGGGGACACCAGTAGCAGCTCTGGGGCTGGCTGGGGACACCAGGAGCAGCTCTGGGGCTGACTGGGGACACCAGGAGCAGCTCTGGGGCTGGCTGGGGACACCAGGAGCAGCTCTGGGGCTGGCTGGGGACACCGGGAGCAGCTCTGGGGCTGATTGGGGACACCAGGAGCAGCTCTGGGGCTGGTTTCCCAGTTTCCCTGTTCCCAGGATCTCTGGATTTCCCAGTTTCCCCTTTCCCAGGATCTCTGGATTTCCCAGTTTCCCCTTTCCCAGGATCTCTGGATTTCCCAGTTTCCCCTTTCCCAGGATCTCTGGATTTCCCAGTTTCCCCTTTCCCAGGATCTCTGGATTTCCCAGTTTCCTCCTTTCCCAGTATCCCTGGATTCCCAGTTCCCCCTTCTCAGGATCCCTGGATTTCCCAGTATCCTGGATTCTCAGTTCCCCCCTTTCCCAGTATCCTGGATTTCTCAGTTTTCCCCTTTCCCAGTATCCTGGATTTCCCAGTTTCCCCTTTCTAGTATCCCTAGATTTCCCAGTTTCCCCTTTCCCAGTACCCCTGGGTTTCCCAGTTTCCCCTTTCCCAGTTTCCCTCTATTCCCAGTTCCCCCTTCCCTCCCTCCCTGTGTTTTCCTGCCCTGTGCTGGCGCAGCCCTGCCCTGCCAGCCTGGAATTCCAGCAATTCCTCCCTGGAGTGCCCCAGGAGCCCGGGCAGCTCCCCTGGGACCCCGCCAGGGCATCCGGGAGCCTCTTCCAGGGAATCCGGGCAGCGCCAGAGCTCCCCTGCCCCGGGAATTCGGGGACTTCCCAGGGGCTGAGGGGATTATCGGGAACTCCAGGGAATTTGGGAAAATTCCAGGGATGTGAGGGGGAAAACTGGGGAGGTGCCTCTGCTGCCAGTTCCAGGGAATTTCAGCAATGTCCAATTGCTGAAATTTGGGCAATTCCCAGGGGTGTGAGGGGGATACTGGGGAGCCCCCCTGATTCTTCTTCCAGGGAATTTCAGCAATTTCCAGGAATGTGAGGGGGATATTGGGGAGCCCCACTGGTGCTTCTATTCCAGGAAATTTGAGCAATTTCCAGGGATGCAAAAGGAATTCTGGGGAGGTGCCACTGGTGCCTTTTCCAGGGAATTCAGGCAATTCCCAGGGATGTGAGGGGATTATCAGGAAGGCACCTGGATTCCAAGGAATTTGGGCAATGCCAGAGCTTGCCCAGGGGTGTAAGGGAAAAATTCAACTTGCAGGGAATTTCAGCAATTTGCAGGAATGTGAGGGGGATATTGGGGGGCACCACTGGTGCCTCTTCCAGGGAATTTGGGCAATTCCCAGGTATGTGAGGGGATTATCAGGAAGGCACCATCAATGCCTGAATTCCAGGGAATTTGGGCAATTTCAAGGGATGCAAGAAGAATTTTAGGGAGGTGCCACTGGTGCCTTTTCCAGGGAATTTGGGCAATTCCCAGGGGCCTGAGGGGAATATCAGAAAGGCACCATCAGGGCCTCAATTCCAGGGAATTTGGGCAATTTCCAGGGATGCAAGAGGAATTTTGGGGAGGCACCACTGCTGCCTTTTCCGGGCAATTTGGGCAATTTCCAGGACTGTGAGATTATCAGGAACACACCTCAATTCCAAGGAATTCGGGCAATGCCAGAGCTCACCCATGGATTCAAGGGGAATATTTGGGATGCACCTGCCTTGCTCAGAGCAGCTTTTTTAGGATGATTTTTCCCCCAAATCCCGGGATTTGGGCTCTGCTGCTGCTCTGGCAGTGGGAAACAGCTGTGCCGTGCTTTTTCCACGGGCTCCTCCATGGCCATGGAATTCTTTCCCAGCCCATCCCCCGGATGCGCCCCGTGGCGAGGTTTGTTTGGAGTTTTTATCTCCCGTGGCCCAGCTTTGTTCTGGAGCCGCTCAGTGGAACATCAAAGGCTGGGTTTGCCCACCCACCTACCCCGGAACTCGCGGGGGGCTGGCCTGGGTTGGGTCCAGGGATATTTTTGTGGTCCAGGGCTATTTTTTTAGTCCAGAGCTGCTTTTAGTCCAGGGCTGGTTTTTGGGTCCAAGGCTGGTTTTTGGGTCCAAGGCTGGTTTTTGGGGTCCAGGGCTGGTTTTTGGGGGTCCAGGGCTGGTTTTTGGGGTCCAGGGCTGGTTTCTTGCAGTCCAGGGCTGGTTTTGGGGGTCCAGGGCTGGTTTTTGGGGGTCCAGAGCTGGTTTTTGGGGTCCAGGGCTGGTTTTTGAGGTCCAGGGCTGGTTTTTGGGGGTCCAGGGCTGGTTTTTGGGGGTCCAGGGCTGGTTTTTGGGGTCCAGGGCTGGTTTTTTGGGGTCCAGAGCTGGTTTTGGGGGTCCAGGGCTGGTTTCTTGCAGTCCAGGGCTGGTTTTGGGGTCCAGGGCTGGTTTTTGGGGGTCCAGGGCTGGTTTTTGGGGTCCAGGGCTGGTTTCTTGCAGTCCAGGGCTGGTTTTTGGGGGTCCAGAGCTGGTTTTTGGGGGTCCAGGGCTGGTTTTTGGGGTCCAGGGCTGGTTTTTGGGGGTCCAGGGCTGTTTTTGGGGGTCCAGGGCTGGTTTTTGGGGTCCAGCTTGTTTTTGGGTCCAGGGCTGGTTTTTGGGGTCCAGCTTGTTTTTGGGTCCAGGCTGCTTTTTTAGTCCAGGCTGGTTTTGGGGGGCAAAGCTGCTCTTTTGGGTCCAGAACTGCTTTTTTAGTCCAGAGCTATATTTTAGGTCCAGAGCTATATTTTAGGTCCAGATTTGCATTTTTTGGACCAGATTTTTGTTTTGGTCCAGGGCTGCTTTATGGTCCGAGCTGTTTTTGGGTCCGGAGTTGCTTTTTTGGCCCAGACTGTTTCTTGGCCCAGGCTGGTTCTGCCTCCAGGAGCAGCTCCAGAAAACTGGGAAAAGGATTCTGAGTTCAGACCCTGTCGCCTGTCTGGGATGACCAGAGCAGTGTCCTTGGGAATTATTGGAGCAGGTTCCTCAGGGAATGACCAGAGGAATTCCTTGGGAATTATTGGAGCAGGTTCCTCTGGAATGACCAGAGCAGGTTCCTCTGGAATGGCCAGAGCAGGTTCCTCTGGAATGACCAGAGGAATTCCTTGGGAATTATTGGAGCAGGTTCCTCTGGAATGAGCAGAGGAATTCCTTGGGAATTGTTGGAGCAGGTTCCTCAGGCCAGGAGCCACCAGGGCTGGCACTGCTGAGCCTGGCCAGGGCCACCTGAGGGGACAGCAGAGGTGGCCCTGGCAGTGGGCCAGGATCCCTTTTCCATGGCTTTGGATGTTTTCCCTGGATTGTGAGGGATGGATTTGAGAGCTGGGAGGGCCCCAGGGCTGCTCCCTCACCACCCTCTGTGTCCTGGGATGGGATGGGATCCATGGGATGGGATCCATGGGATGGGATCCATGGGATGGGATGGGATGGAATAATGGGACAATGGGATGTGCTCCCTCTGGCAGCCCGCTGCTCCGGGCCGGGCAGGTTTTCCATGAGCTTTTCCAGCTGGAGCTGTTGTTCCCTGGGATTCTGTTCCCGCCAGGCCTCCCCGCTGGCAGCAGCTTCCTGGGGAAGCCGGGCAGGATGCTCCGCCTCTGCTGTGGCGCAGGGAAAACTTCCCCCAGTTGATCCACGTGGGTTTTCCTTTCCATGAGCCTGGTTTTGCTCTCCCTGGGTATTCCCAATTCCCATCCCTCGGGAATGGAGCTGCCTCCTCTCAGTTCCCACTCCAGGATTCATTTCCTAACAAATCTCAGAGGGGATTTCTGGGACACATCAGAGCCAGCTCCCTGCCTTTTCCTGGGAATGCTGCCTTGGACAGACAGACAGACAGACAGACAGACAGGTCCCTGCTCTGCTTCCCCAGGATGGAGCTGGAGCTTCCCTGGTGCTGGCCTGGGGTGGGATGAGGCTTCCCTGGGATGCAGCACCGGGAATCTGTCAGGGTTTTGTGGCCTAATTCAATTGGACCCAACAGGATTGGAATTTCCCATTTGGAAATTCCCATTTGGAAGTGACAGATCCCAACTCCTGGGGGTTGGGAGGGGATGCCCGGGGGCAGCTCTGCTTCCCCTGGAGCATTCCTGCCGAATTCCCCTGGAGCTCTGCATCCCAAGGCTGCCTGTGGCTGACCCTGCTGAGGCTCAGGAGAGCCCCGGAGCTCCGTGCTGCTGGCCAGGCCCCGTTCCCAGGCACTGAGGGCAGAAATCCCAGCTGGAATTGTTTTTCCAGCCCACTCATTCATCCCAGACAGCTCCAGCCCCGCTCAGACTCTGCACTTGCACTTTCTCTGCCCCGGGGAGCCTTTTCCAGCCTCTGGAAGTGTCTGAATCCCTGGAGGCTGCCAGGGATGCCTCAGGAATGTCCCAAGCCCAGCTCTGCCCGTGGATTTGGGATTTGGGCTCCCTCTGGATCCCCTCCATCCCCAATTCTCCTTTTCAGGCTGGGCTTTTCCAGCCTGGGAAAAGGAGGAGGGGAGGAACCCAGAAGGGAAGAGGGGGCTTTAGGAGGGGACATTCCTGCTGTGGATTATCCCTCTCCTCCTCCTCCTCCTCTCCAGGAGCATCCTGCTGGTCAGGGCACTGGGAGCACTGGGAGCCCTGGGAGCCCTGGAAGCCCTGGAAGCCCTGGGAGCACTGGGAGCACTGGGAGCGCTGGGAGCACTGGGAGCACTGGGAGCCCTGGAAGCCCTGGGAGCACTGGGAGCGCTGGGAGCACTGGGAGCCCTGGGAGCACTGGGAGCACTGGGAGCCCTGGGAGCCCTGGAAGCCCTGGGCTCTGCTGTTTCCACGGCCTCTGCAGCAGGAGCAGAGTGTGTCCAGCCCTGCTCCATCCCCAGGGGGAGGATGTCGGACGTTCCAGGCGTGGGAACCTTTTGGAGAAAGTCTGGAATCCATCCCGGAGCAGGCCCGGGGCGAAGGGGAAGCAGCAGGGGGACCCTGGGGACCTTCTGGCCACCGAATCTGTCGTGATAAGGAGAAAAACTCCAGCTCCAGCTCCCCTTTCCTTGGGCAGAATCCCGTTTTTCACACGCAGTCCATGCCTCTGGCTCTGTTTTCCAGCGGGGATTTTTCCTGAGAGCTCTGACCCCGTGCCCTGGGATCCGCAGGGGCTCTGCAGGGGGACACGTCCCAGCTGTCTGTCTGTCTGTCTGTCCAGAGGGCTCCCAGGGGGTGGCCCTGTCAGGGAAAGGCTGGAATGTGGCTGCTGGGGCTGTGACCAGAGGGAGGTCACTCCTGCCCTGGACTGCAGTGGTGGGGCCACACCTCGAGAGCTGTGTCCAGTTTAGGAAGGACACTGAGTGCTGTGTCCAGTTTGTCCCTCAGTTTAGGAAGGACATTGAGCACTGTGTCCAGCTCAGTTTAGGATGGACACTGAGCACTGTGTCCAGCTCAGTTTAGGAAGGACACTGAGTGCTGTGTCCACTTTATCCCCTCACTTTAGGAAGGACATTGAGGGCTGTGTCCAGCTCAATTTAGGAAGGACACCGAATGCTGTGTCCAGCTGTGTCCCTCAGTTTAGGATGGACACTGAGCACTGTGTCCAGTTTGTCCCTCAGTTTAGGGAGGACATTGAGGGCTGTGTCCAGTTTGTCCCCTCAGTTTAGGAAGGACATTGAGTGCTGTGTCCAGCTCTGTCCCTCAGTTCAGGAAGGATTTTCAGACCCCTGAGTGTGTCCAGAGGAGGCAGCGAGGCCGGAGAGGGGCTGGGAGCACAAACCCTGTGAGGAAGGGCTGAGGGAGCTGGGGGTGTTTGTCCTGGAGAAAAGGAGACTCAGGGGTGACCTTGTCACTCTCCACAGCTCCCTGAGGGGTGGCTGTGGCCAGCACTGACAGAAGGAGAGGACACAGCCTCAGGCTGAGCCAAGGGAATATGGGTTGGATATCTGGGAAAAGTTTTACAGAAAGGTGATAAAGCACTGGAATGGCCCTGCCTGGGGAGGCGGTGGAGTCACCATTCCTGGATGTGTTTAAAGAGAGACTGGATGTGGCACTCATGGTTTAGTTGAGGTGTTGGGGCTGGGTTGGACTCGATCTTGGAGGTCTCTTCCAACCCGGTGATTCTGTGGTTCTGCAAATTCTGTGAATTCTGTGATTCTGTGGTTCTGTGACCTTGGAATCTCGGCTGCTGCAACGTGGGGGAGCTCAGGATAATTTTTTGGGGGGTTGTTTGTTTGTTTTTGTTTTTTGTTTTTGTTTCATTTTTGGGGTTTTTTTGTTTTTGTTTTTGTTCTTCAGGCTGAGCTTTTCCAACCTGGGAAAAGGAAGGAGTGGAGAAACCCAAAAGAGATGAGGTGGCTTTAAAAGGGGGTGGTGGGACATTAACAGTGCTGCCACCCCTTTTAATCCAATCACCTCAAAACACCCCTCAACACATCTTTTATGGCTCCATTTCTCTAAAATATCTGGTCCATTCGCAAGGCCATCGTTTGAAACTTATTTTTAGTCAGATTTCTTTGTTCTGTCCCATTGCTTAAGGCAGGGTGTTTTTCTCAGAGTCGTGTTTTTATCTCAGAGTTGTGTTTGTATCTCAGAGTCCGGCACACATGGGGAGCTTTGGGAATCCTGTTAAATTCGGGAATTCGGGCAATCCGTTTCCTACACAACCCCAGGATTGTGCCGTGATCCCGGGATGCTCCCGGGCAGCACCGAGGTGGCTCCGGGGGCTCCGTGTCCCTCCTTCCCCGGGCACATTCCTGGGCCCGGACATCAAAGGCTGTTGCTGATAACAGAGCCCGGCAGCCCTGGCAACCCTGGCAGGGCGCTGGCAGCAGCTGCTGGGCCCCGGGCTGGCACAGGAGCCTCTCCCGGGCGCTGTGGGGGCAGAGATTTTGGGGTGAATCTCTGCGGGGTGCTGGGGTTTTTTGGGGGGAGCCCCTTCCCTGAGCGGCTGCAGATCTGGGGGTGAATTTCTATGGGGAGCTGCAGGGTTTGGGGGTCACCCCCTGCTCTGGGGGATGCAGCTTTTGGGGTGAATTTCTATGGGGAACTGCAGGGTTTGGGGGTGACCCCCTGCTCTGGGGGATGCAGCTTTTGGGGTGAATTTCTATGGGGAACTGCAGGGTTTGGGGGTGACCCCCTGCTCTGGGGGATGCAGCTTTTGGGGTGAATTTCTATGGGGAACTGCAGGTTTTTTTGGGGAAATCTTTGCTCTGGGGGATGCAGCTTTTGGGGTGAATTTCTATGGGTAGCTGTAGGTTTTTGGGGTGAATCTCTGGGGGGAATTGCAGATTTTTGGGGGTGAATCTTTAGGGGGAACTGCAGTTTTTTGGGGAAATCTTTACTCTAGGGGATGCAGATTTTTGGGGTGAATCTTTAGGGGAAATGGCAGATTTTTGGGGTGAATCTATGAGGGGAATTGCAGATTTTGGGGGGAAATCTTTGCTCTGGGGGATGCAGATTTTTGGGGTGACTCTTTAGGGGGAACTGCAGGGGTTTGGGATGAATCTCTAGGGGGAACTGCAGGTTTTTTTGGGGAAATCTTTGCTCTGGGGGATGCAGGTTTTGGGGGTAAATTTCTATGGGGAGCTGTAGGTTTTTGGGGTGAATCTCTAGGGGGAATTGCAGATTTTGGGGATGAATCTTTACGGGGAACTGCAGTTTTTTGGGGGAAATCTTTACTCTAGGGGATGCAGATTTTTGGGGTGAATCTCTAGGGGGAACTGCAGGTTTTTTTGGGGAAATCTTTGCTCTAGGAGATGTGGATTTTTGGAGTGAATCTTTAGGGGAAATTGCAGATTTTTGGGGGTGAATCTCTGGGGGGAATTGCAGGTTTTTTGGGGTGAATCTCTGGGGGTACTGCAGATTTTTTGGGTGGATCTTTAGGGGGAACTGCAGAATTTTTTGGGGTGAATCTTTGTGGTGAACTGCAGATTTTTGGGGTGAATCTCTGTGGGGAACTACAGGATTTTTGGTGTGAATCCCTGAGGGAAATTGCAGCTTTTGGGGAGGAATCTCTTCCCTGAGAGGCTGCAGCATTTTTGGGGTGAGGGTCCAGCTCCTGTCCCTGCCTGGGCTGCCCAGGGCCCTTTTCTCAGCAGGATTTTCCCTGCTCTGATCCTTTCCCTTTTCCCTGTGTTTTTTCCATGTGCTGCCCCGTGTCCCCCCATGGATTGTGGATCACTCACCAGGTAAGAACCTCATTCCTCTCCTCTTTGGGGTGGAAAGCGGGGCAGGGGACGCCGGCCACACCAGGATTGCCTGGGATTGTTCCCAGGGCTGTGTGCGAGGAGGATTCCTTGGATCTGCCTCTTCCCCTGGGCAGGTGGCACGGAGGGGACAGCAAGAGCTCGTCCCCTTTGTCCCCTGCCACGACAAAACCGCTCTCACCTGGCTGGAGGAGCGTGGATAAAACTCCCTGGATCTCAGGGATCAGGAGGATGGAGGTGCCAGCATTCCCCGTCATTCCCGCCTGGAAAACAAGCCCCACGTGGCTCTGGGATTTATGGAGCCTGCTCCAAATCCTCAGGGTCACTTGGTCAAGTGGGGTAAATTGGGAGAGCTTTGCCCGAGGCTGTGACATTAATTAACTGCAGGCTCCGCGGGAAACCCGAGCCCGGCCCCGCAGCCTCGGAGCGCGGCTGGGCAGGGAGAGGGTGCAGGGGAGCTCCCGACAAGGGCTTGGTGGCCTTGGGGGTGTTTTAAGAGCACCTAAAGCAGCTCCAGCCTTTATTTTTTTATTGTTTTCTTTATGTTTTGTGATGGTTTCCTTGGGTCATTCCTTAGGTCATTCCTTAGGTCATTCCTTGGTTATTCCTTGGTTATTCCTCAGTTATTCTTCAGTTATTCCTTAGGTTATTCCTCTGTTATTCCTTAGATTATTCCTTTGGTCATTCCTTAGGTTATTCTCCAGTTATTCCTTAGGTTATTCCTTAGGATATTCCTCAGTTATTTATCGTTTATTCCTCAATCATTCCTTGGGTTATTCCTTGGGTTGTTCCTTGGGTTATTCCTCAGTTATTTGTCGTTTATTCCTCGGTCATTCCTTAAGTTGTTCCTCAGTTATTCCTTAGGTTGTTCCTCAATTATTCCTCAGTTATTTGTCATTTATTCCTTAGGTAATTCCTTAGGTTATTCCTTAGGTTATTCCTCTGTTATTCCTTGGATTATTCCTTGGATTATTCCTCCGTTATTCCTTAGGTTATTCCTCTGTTATTCCTTGGATTATTCCTCAGTTATTCCTCAGTTATTCCTCAGTTATTCCTCCATTATTCCTCAGCCATTCCTGCAGAATATTCCGGCAGAGCCGCGGGGTTGTGCTGGAATCAGGAGGGGCTGGGACGCGCAGGCTGACACGGGGGGATGCAGGATGGGATTTCGGGTTCTCCACTCAACAATTCCGAGGGAATTTTCTCTGGAGTTAAATCCTGGGAAGGGGAGGCAGCTGCCCTACATGGGCAACAGCAGCTCTCCGAAGGGAAAGGGAATGAATTTTAATGGAATCTTGAAAGGCTTTAAATTTTCATGTTCCCGTCAATTATTCAGGACGGCGGAAAAGCGACTTTAAAGCGGCGTAAAGAGCAAAGGAAAGGGAGAGGCCGCTCGGATTCCTGCAGGGGATCAGCGCGGGGAAATGGGACACTGGGAAGGCTCTGGAGCTGGGGAGGAGGGATTTGGGGGAGTTGGGATGCAGGGCAGAGGGGCTGGGTCCGTGCTGGATAACCGTGGTGGGATAACCTGAGCCCCTCCAGCCCGTGGGATGTGGGCTCACAGAATTCCCTGTGGGAGCTGATCCCAGGAGGGATCCGGGGGTCTCCATAACGCCGGAATGGTGGAGCAGGGATCCATCCCGGACTCCTCCCCACCCCCTGACCTGGAACAGGAAGGGTTTTAGGGATCCCGGAGCCTGCCCGTGCCGCTGGCACAGCTTTTCCTGGGACAGGCTGGCTCCTGTCCCGCTCCCGCTGTCCCCCCGCTGTCCCCATCTGCGCGCGGGGCTGTCGCTGTCCCCAGCAGGCTGCTCCGGCCTTGCCTCCCCGCGCGGGTGCCCCGGCGCTGCTCGGGGGCTCGGCAGCACAAACGGGGCTTTGATTCCCGTGCTGGGAGCTGCCAGCCCTGGCCGCCTTCCCAGAAAACAGCGCCGGGCTCCCACAGAAGCGGCTTTGTGCGAGCGCCGGGGGCCGCGGGCCGGCCGGGCCCGGGGGACACCGCCCGCTCGGGGAGGAGCCCGAGGAGCTCCGCGGGCTCGGATTGTGCCGCTCTCGCCAAAAATACAGCGGGTGCGGCTCCTCCTTTGACCCGCCCGGGGGAGGGGGGACCCGGCAAAGGCGCCTTTGTCCCCGGGGCTGTGGCGGGACGCGGGCACAGGGCGGCCCCGGAGCCCGGGGGGCTCCTGGCACCGGGAGTGCCCCAGAGCCCGGGGGGCTCCTGGCACTGGAGCTGCCCCAGAGCCCGGGGGGCTCCTGGCATCGGGAGTGCCCCAGAGCCCGGGGGGATCCGGGCACTGGAACTGCCCCAGAGCCCGGCTCTGCTCCTGGCATCGTGCCCCGCCCGGGGTTGGGGTCCCGGGGCTGTCCCCGCTGTCGGGAGTGGCTCTGGGGATGGGGAGGTGACAAAGTGACGGTGACACGTTCAGCTCTGTGTCCCCGAGGGATGCCAGGAGCGGAGTTCTGGCGGGGTTTGGGATCCAGGAGCTGCTTCCCGGGATTTTCTGTCTGTAATCACATCCCCCTGTCCCCTCGGCAGGGCTGGGGACAGCAGGATGGCTCTGCTCCCCGAGGAGGGATCAAACCCAGCAGGGACAGGATTTCTGGAGGGATCTGTGCCATAAATGGGGAATTCTGCCGAGGTTTTCCCTGAGGGAGCGGAAATCCAGCCCGGGAACAAAGAGCTGATTTGAGGGGACAGGTGGGAAACCTCACCTGGTGTGGGAAATCTCACCTGGAGTGAAACCTGCGCGGAGCAGGAAGGGAACAGGTCCGGGTGCCAGGGGGCCTTGGGAAGGCCTTGGGAAGCTTTGGATTTCATCAGCCCCCAGGGAATCGTGACACCCACCTCGGTTTGGCTGTCCCTGCCCTGTGCCCTGCAAGGACCTGCCTGCTCTGCCTCCCCGGAGCTGTCCCACCCAGCCCCATCAGCCCAGGGGTGGCTCGGGGGAGCCCTGAGCACCCCCAAGCCGTGGGGAGGGGGTTCCTGGAGCGCCCGGTGCCCGTTTCCTCCTCTGGAAGCCGGGAGGGTGCCGGGGCCGGAGCTGTGAACGCATTTCACGCCTCGTTGGGCCGCGGCGAGGCAGCAAAGTGGGATTTAGGCCGAGTTTTTCCAGCTTAATCTGCCGGGATGGTTTCAGATCCCTCAGCCTGCCGCCAGCCCCGCCTGAACAAACTTCCCCTGCCTCAAATCCCAAACGTTTGTGCAGCACAAACTCTGCCTTGAGGGTTTTATTTCACCCCCTTCTTGTCCCGGACCCGCTGCGGCTCCTTCCGAGCGTTTTCGGCGGCGGTGGCAGAGAGGGAAAACCTCAAATCCTCGCGAAGCAATTACCGCTAATGAGACACTTCCTACACATCTGGTTTCAATCCTGGCGGCGTTTCGGGGACTCGCAGGGCTGGGGAAGGGAGGAAGGCGGGGGAATCCCGGCCTCTTCCTCTCCCTCCCTCCCGGCGCGGCTCCGGGGATGCTCCCGAGCTCCCACCGCGTCCCCAATCCCAAAATCCCGGCTCTGCAGGGCGGCGGGGGTCGCTTGGTTGTGCCGCCGCTTGATTGATCTGGTTTGGAGAGCGGGCTGTAACGCGCCTAATTAGTGTGTAATTAACAAAAGCGTGCCCCAGACTTCAGGAAAAAAAATTAAAAAAAAAAAAATCCCTGAATTCATTGCCAGGCACGAGGAAAAGGGAGAAACTCTCCAGAGGGATTTCAGGATGAAACTGCCGGGAGCTGTTCGTGGCTATCCCGGGTTTTCCCAGCCCCTGGTCCTGGTTCCTGGACGCTCCCAAATCCGCCCCCGTCCCATTCCCGGGAGGGCAGCGGCCTCCCCTCCTCGGGAAAACCGGGAAAGGCTCTCCCAAGGCGCTTCCAGAGCCTCCGTTCCAGAGGATCCCCGGACAGGCTTTGAGTGCCTGTCTGAGCTTTGCCCCCGCGTTTGGCCCGGGATAAACCCGGGAGTGACTCAGGAGCGGCTCCGGGGTGGCCTGGCCAGGCCGCACGTGGCGTCCCGGCGGTGCCACCGGCCCCGGGCAGCGGCAGGGAGGGACAGGCGCGACCGGGGTGACCAGGGAGGGGAGGGGAAGGCAGGGAAAAGCAGGGGAGGAAACGCAGGGAAGGGAAAAGCAGGGAAAAAACAGGGGAGGGAAAAGCAGGGAAAAAAGCAGGTGAGGAAAAGCAGGGTGGGGGGGGGGAAAAAGCAAGGGAGGGAGGGAAAAGCAGGGGAGGGAAAAGCAGGGGAAAAAACAGGGAAGGGAAAAAAACAGGGGAAGGAAAAGCAGGCAAGGGAAAAGCAGAGGAAAACCAGGGAATGTAAAAAACAGGAGGGAAAAAAGCAGGGAAGGGAGAAAAGCAGGAAATGGAAAAAAGCAGAGTAGGGAAAACAGGGGAGGGAAAAAAGCAAGGGAGGGAAAAAAGCAAGGGAGGGAAAAAAGCAAGGGAGGGAAAAGCAGGGAAAGGAAAAGCAGGGGAAAAAAACAGGGGAGGGAAAAGCAAGGGAAAGGGCGGGAAAGAGAAAAGCAGGGGGAAAAGCTGGGGATGGACAAAAGTGGGGAAGGGAAAAACAGAGGAGGGAAAAGCAGGGAAAAGAAGCAAGGAAGGGAAAAATGGGGAAGGGAAAAGCAGGGAAAAAAGCAGGGGAGGGAAAAAAACAGGGGAGAAAAAAGCAGGGAAGGGAAAAACAGGAAGGAAAAGCGGGGGAGGAAAAAGCAGGGAAGAGCAAAGCAGGGAAGAGCAGCTTTGTCCCAGCGTGGAATCCTCCTGCCCTGCCCCGGCTGCGCTTCTGGCCAGGGAGCCTCTCCACAGCCGAGTGCCTGACCTTGGAGCGGAGCCTCCCGCGCTCCCGTCGGGGTTTGTTTCACTGAATCCGGGCTCAAACAAACTCCGTCCCCTCTCCTTGATGTTCACAGCTGCCCCACGGAGCCGCGGGGAAATCAAAGCCGGGGGAATTTTGGGATTTTGCAGGGGGTGAAAGGAGGGTCAGGCTCGGGGGGGCTCGGCTCAATTGCGCTTTTGTTCTGGGAGTCAGAGGGGGACGAGGGAGCCTGGCTGGGCTGGGGGGGCCTGAGGGACGGGGGGCTGCGGGACGGACGGGAATTGTGTGGGAAGGGGCTGGGGTGTCCATCTGGAGCGGAACAGCGGGATGTGGGAGGATGTGGCCGGGCACAGGAGAGGTCTGGACTCATCCAGGATTAATCCAGGATCCATCCTTGGTTTGTGGCCCCACGGGGTCAAGTGTCCAGTCTGGCTGTGGGGTCTCCCGAGGGACAGGGAACTGCAGGAGGGACGGGAATTCTGTGGGATGGACGGGAATTCTGTGGGAAGGGGCTGGAGTGTCCATCCGGAGCTGCAGGTGGATGGGGCCGAGCACAGGAGAAGTCTGGAGTCATTCTTGGATGTGGATCCCCAGGGTCAAGTGTCCAGTCTGGCTGTGGGGTCTCCTGAGGGACAGGGAACTGCAGGAGGGACGGGAATTGTGTGGGATGGACGGGAATTCTGTGGGAAGGACAGGAATTCTGTGGGAAGGGGCTGGAGTGTCCATGCAGAGCTGCAGGTGGATGTGGCCAAGCACAGAAGTGGTCTGGTGTCCCCGTGAGTGACCCTTGGCCAGCGGTCAGTGGTCAGTGGTGGTCAGTGTGGCCGAGGCCACCCCAAGGCCCTTTTCACCCTTCTGGGATTCTGTTCCCCGCCCCTAAAGCAGCTCCAGCAGCGCTCCCAGAGCATCCTGACCCTTTTCCCTCTTCACCTTCCCAAATGTTTAATTCCCTGTGCTGGCAAGGCGGGGATGGGAATGCACCCCTGGCCTGAGGTTAACAGGGGAATTTGGGATTTTGGGGATAAACTCGGCCCGTTCCTGTGCTGGAAGCGAAGGTGGCAGCGCCAGTCCTGCCCCCGGTGCTGAATCTGGACCTCGTGGATGTCCCCAGGGACATCCTTGGCCTTGGATTCCCTTCCAGGACCTGCCGCAGGTGGGAAAAGCACCCAGCTCTGCCCCCTGACTCTTCCTCCTGCTTCTGACCTGCGGGATTTGCATGGCTGGGGACGGGGAGAAAGAATTCCTGCCGGGATGTGGGGCAGGATCCAGCCTGGGACAGACCTGGGAGTGCCCCAGGCGGCGGAGGGGGCTCGGGGAGGAGGAAACCTTGGGGGCTGCTCCTGTTTTCCTGCTTCTAACTCGATTTCTTCTCTCCTTTTTCTCCTCCTCTGCTTTCTAAAGAACATAGGAAGCTTCTCGCCGGTAAGTGGTGGGGCTGTCACTCCAAAATAACCACCAAAAACACCAAAAAAACCACCTGAACCCCATTTTCTCCATCCACCATCAGCCCGGCTGGCTCAGTCGCTGTCACCCTCATCCCCCGGGCTGTGCCGGAGCAACGGGAGCCTCCCGAGGCGCCACCTCCGAGGCCACCGTTGCTGTTAGATCACGGTGTGGGGACCCCCGGCTGTCCCCTCCTCCCTTGTCCCCACCCCCGGGGCGGTGGCACCGTGATCTAAGAGCTCCTCCCGTAGTGCTTGCCTCATCTTCCTCTCCATCCTCAGCCTCTCTCACCTTCACCGGCGGCCTGGGGAGGGCGGGCAGGGCTCTCCCAGCTCCAACTGGGGCGAACTGGGAGGACTGGTGGGGTTGGGAGCGTCGCTTACATCCAGGGAATCCCTGCCTGGGCCTGGCTGAGGCGGGGAGCTCCGGGAATTTTGGAATTCCCTGGGGATCCTCAGGGAAAAGGGAGCGGGGTGGGGCAGGAGAGCGGGGCTGGGTTTGGGCCGGAGGAGGGCGGGGTTGGACTGGACAGAATTTGAGAATTTTCGCAGGGCGGGGTTGGACTGGACAGAATTTGGGAATTTTCGCAGGGTGGGGTTAGACTGGACAGAATTTGGGAATTTTCGCAGGGTGGGGTTAGACTGGACAGAATTTGGGAATTTTCGCAGGGTGGGGTTGGACTGGACAGAATTTGGGAATTTTCGCAGGGTGGGGTTGGACTGGCAGAATTCGGGAATTTTCGCAGGGCGGGGTTGGACTGGACAGAATTTGGGAATTTTCGCTGGGAGGGTGGCGGAACGCTGGCACGGGGTGCCCAGAGAAGGGTCCAGGGCCAGGCTGGACGGGGCTGGGCGGCCAAAGAGGCTGAGGAAAAGGGATTGAAGGATTGAAGGGATTGAAGCAGGAATTTGGGGCTGGAGCTGCTCCTCTTCCCACTTCTCTGCTCGCCCCGGGGCCTTTAGGGTCACTGCCGACCCCAGAGCGGCTTTTTGGGGTGGGGTGGGACAAAGCTGTGCCCGCTCTGCCCACGGGTGCCCGCGGAGCTGAGCAGGGGATGAAGCAGGATCGTCCCAGATTTGGGGCTGGATCTTTTCTTCTTCCCACTCTGAGCTCCTGTGCTCACCCCAAGACTTTTAGGGTCACTGCCGACCCCAGAGCGGCTTTTTGGGGCGGGATGGGGTGGGACAGAGCTGTGCCTGCTCTGCCCACGGGTGCCCGAGGAGCTGAGCAGGGGCTGAAGCAGGAGCGGAACCTCCCGGCTCTGCAGGCAGCCGGGTAAAGCCGCTGCCCCCGGATTTGCTCCCTCCGGATTTGCTCCCTCCCTCCCCGTGCCCCCGGGGCTGGGCCCCGCTGATCCCGCCGGGAATGATCCCGAGGCTGCTGGAAACGCTGCCAGGGCGCTGCACGGGGGACTCGGGGACGCCGAACTCCCCGGGAAGCCGCACGGGGAAGTTTTTCCAGGCCGACAGCATCCTCTGCTGGCTGCTGCTGCTTCCCGGGCTGCTCACGGATCCCGGGAATCCCGCCTGGCTGCCCAGGGTGACCCTGGCCGGGTGCCCGGTGATGCCACCCTGCTGCCACCGCGGGCTGGCGGCTCTCGGCTCTCCCAGAGCTGGAAAAGGGGCTGGATTCCTGGGAATGCCCTTGCTGTGCCCCCTCCAGCCCCTCTGGGCGCGATCTTGACCCCTTGGAAAGGCCCCGTTTGTCCCCCTTTGTCCCCCTTTGTCCCCGTTTTTTGTCCCTTCCCCCGTGCGGGTCCCTGGCGCTGCTCTGCCCAGCCCGGTCCGGGGCGCTGCTGCGGGCTCTGCTGCGCTCCCTCCGCAGCCAGCCCGGAGCTCCCGGCGGCAGCAGAGGCGCGGCAGGGGCGGCAGGTGGCGGTGCGAGCCCGCGGAGGAGCCGCGACACCGCCACACCGCCACACCGCCACACCGCCACACCGCGACACCGCGACACCGCCACACCGCCACACCGCCACACCGCGACACCGCGACACCGCGACACCGCCACACCGCGACACCGCCACACCGCGGCTGCCGCTGCCCCGCCCCGCTGTCGGCGCGTCGGGACAGGCGACACTCGGGGAGTTTGTCCCCGGCACTGCCCTGCTGTGCCTGACTCCTGGGAGGGGACACTCGGGGTTTGTCACCGTCCCCTCTCTCCTGGCTCAGGACAGGGGACACTCGGGGGGTTTGTCCCCGCCCCTCCCTGCTGTCCCCCTCTCCGGGCTCAGGACAGGGACACTCGGGGTTTGTCACTGTCCCCTCTCCGGGCTCAGGACAGGGGACACTCGGGGTTTGTCACCGCCCTGCTGTCCCTCTCTCCTGTCTCTGGACAGGGGACACTCTGGGTTTGTCACCGTCCCCTCTCTCCGGGCTCAGGGCAGGGGACACTCGGGGTTTGTCACCGCCCTGTTGTCCCTCTCTCCTGTCTCTGGACAGGGGACACTCTGGGTTTGTCACCGTCCCCTCTCTCCGGGCTCAGGGCAGGGGACACTCGGGGGGTTTGTCCCCGTCCCCGCCCTGCTGTCCCCTCTCCGGGCTCAGGACAGGGGACACTCGCGGTTTGTCACCGTCCCCTCTCTCCGGGCTCAGGACAGGGGACACTCAGGGTTTGTCACCGTCCCCTCTCTCCGGGCTCAGGACAGGCGACACTCAGGGTTTGTCCCCGCGGATTCAGGGGCGAGGCGGAGCCGTCAGACCCGGCCCCCATTGCCGGGGGGATCTGTGGGGTCTCTGGGGACATCGCAGTGACAACACAGAGAGCGGGCTCTGGAGAGCAGGGGAGGCTCTGGCGGGCCGGGAGAGGGGACCCGGAGTCCCCCTGGAGCTTTCCCATCCCTTTTCCGGGGATTTTTCCCTCCCTGAGAGCATCTGGAAGGCGCTGCCTGGTCCAGTGTCGGATCTGCCTGCAGACAAAGTTCCTCAAGTGGGGAAAAATCCAGAAGGGGCGGCCCTTGCCCAGCCCTCCCTGGAGCGGCGGGGTTTATTGGGAGCATTTATTGGGAGTATTTACTGGGAATGTTTACTGGGAATGGTGTGAATTAACATCGCCGTCCCTCCCCGCGCACGCCGCCCCGGCCCCGCTCCCTCCTCTCCCTTTCAGAGCTCTTCATCTCCGAGCGCTGCTCGGCGGGGAGTCAAGCTGGGTCCTGCCAAGTGTTAAATGAAATAATTAAACACCCCCTCGCTCTTCTCCCCCTCCCCGCTCCTTAACGCCGGCAATTAGCTGCGGGGAGGGGATGGGGAGCGGGAGAAGGAGCGAGCGCCTTTCGCAGGCTCCCTCCTCCTCCTCCTCCTCCTCCTCCTCCTCCTCCTCCTCCTCCTCCCCGGAGGAAGCAGCGCACGGCTCTGCAGGCGCTGGGTGCTGTCAGATAAATCCCAATTATCTCCCTGCCAAACGGGATTAGCGCGGAATCAGCCTGGCAACAGCAGGAGCTGCTGCCTGAGGAGGGGGTGATTGACAGCTGCCAATCACCTCCCAAAGCAGCGCTGGTTTTGGGCCGGGAGGCGGAACCCGGGAGGGAGGGATGGGGAGGAATTTCAGCTCAGGCTGCTGCTGTCACTGCCCAAGGGCTGGGAGGGTCACGCTGCTCCTGGGGCGTGGATGACCCCTACCTCCTGCCCTCCCCTCCCGGCCCATTCTGTCCTCTCCTGTCCCATCCTGTCCTCTCCTGTCCCATCCTGTCCCATCCCCGTCCCCTCCTATCCCATCCCCGTCCCATCCCTGTCCCCTCCTGTCCCAACCCCGGCCCCTCCCGGCCCATCCCTGTCCCATCCCTGTCCCCTCCTGTCCCCTCCTGTCCCCTCCTGTCCCATCCCTGTCCCCTCCTGTCCCCTCCTGTCCCATCCCCGTCCCCTCCTGTCCCCTCCTGTCCCATCCCCGTCCCCTCCTGTCACCTCCCGCCCCCTCCCGCCCCCTCCTGTCCCCTCCCGTCCCCTCCTGTCCCCTCCCCTCCCCTCCGGGTTTCAGAGCCGCCCCAGCGCTGCAGGCTGGGCCCGGGGCTGGGCTGGGATCGATTCCCGCAGGGAGCGGCGCCGTTCGCTCCTCGCGGTTTTCACATGCAAATCAGGGGCACAGGCGGCACAGGCGACACAGGCGTCTCTTTCTCCGCGGGCTGTGTCCCCTGCGGCCACCGCGGGGCCGCCTCGGGGGATCTGAGCCGCCTTTGTGTCCCGGAGGCTCCGGCGCGGCCAGAGCGCTCCTGATCCCCGCACAAACACACGGGGAGGGTTCGGGGTGGGACCCGGCGGTCAGAGCATCCCTCGGCCCTGGTGATGCCTCAGTTTTATCTTTGGTGTATTTTTGGGGTGGGACCCGGCGGTCAGAGCGTCCCTCGGCCCTGGCGATGCCTCAGTTTTATCTTTGATGTATTTTTGGGGTGGGACCCGGCGGTCAGAGCGTCCCTCGGCCCCGGTGATGCCTCAGTTTTATCTTTGGTGTATTTTTGGGGTGGGACCCGACACCCAGAGCATCCCTCGGCCCTGGTGATGCCTCAGTTTTATCTTTGGTGTATTTTTGGGGTGGGACCCGGCGGTCAGAGCGTCCCTCGGCCCTGGTGATGCCGTAATTTTATCTTTGGTGTATTTTTGGGGTGGGACCCGGAGCATCCCTGGGCCCTGGTGATGCCTCAGTTTTATTTTTGGTGTATTTTTGGGGTGGGACCCGGCGGTCAGAGCGTCCCTCGGCCCTGGTGATGCCTCAGTTTTATCTTTGATGTATTTTTGGGGTGGGACCCAATGGTCAGAGCATCCCTCGGCCCTGGTGATGCCTCAGTTTTATCTTTGGTGTATTTTTGGGATGGGACCCAATGGTCAGAGCATCCCTCGGCCCTGGTGATGCCGTAATTTTATCTTTGGTGTATTTTTGGGGTGGGACCCGGCAGCCAGAGCATCCCTCGGCCCTGGTGATGCCTCAGTTTTATCTTTGGTGTATTTTTGGGGTGGGACCTGACACCCAGAGCATCCCTCGGTCCCGGTGATGCCTCAGTTTTATCTTTGGTGTATTTTTGGGGTGGGACCCGGCGGTCAGAGCATCCCTTGGCCCTGGTGATGCTGTAATTTTATCTTTGATGTATTTTTGGGGTGGGACACGATGGTCAGAGCATCCCTCGGCCCTGGTGATGCCGTAATTTTATCTTTGATGTATTTTTGGGGTGGGACCCGGCAGCCAGAGCATCCCTGGGCCCTGGTGATGCCTCAGTTTTATCTTTGGTGTATTTTTGGGGTGGGACCCGGCGGTCAGAGCATCCCTCGGCCCTGGCGATGCCTCAGTTTTATCTTTGGTGTATTCCAGGCTCTGAGCTCAGTCAGGGTCACTCAGCTCTGCTCAGAGCAGGGACACAAAACGTCTCCCCCTTCTCGTGAGACTGGAAATGGAATGAAATCTTTTAAATCGCCTCTCGAGAGCCCCTCTGTGGGTCAGAAAAAGGGGTTTTCTGCACACCAAGGACAACTGGGACAAATTTCAGGCCCAAAAGCACAAACAGGGGTGGCTGAGGGGAGGAACAGGAAGGGATGGGACCCCAAAACCTGCAGCTGGAATTGGACAATTACAGGGGAGGGGAATTTGGCAGGAATTTGGCACCTGTGTCCCGGGAAGGATGGAGGAGCTGGGATGGGAAAGATGCAGGAGAAGGCCCTGGAAGGATACAGGAGGCACTGGGAGGGTGCAGGAGGGGGCACTGGAGAGTGCAGGGGGCACTGGGAAGATACAGAAGGCCCTGGAAGGATACAGGAGGCACTGGGAGAGTGCAGGAGAAGGCACTGGGAGGGTACAGGAGGCACTGGGAGGGTGCAGGAAGGGGCACTGGGAGGGTACAGGAGAAGGCACTGGGAGGGTACAGGAGGCACTGGAAGGATACAGGAGGCACTGGAGGGTGCAGGGGGCACTGGGAGGGTGCAGGACAAGGCACTGGGAGGGTGCAGGAGAAGGCACTGGGAGGGTGCAGGGGGCACTGGGAGGGTACAGGAGGCACTGGGAGGGTACAGGAGGCACTGGGAGGGTACAGGAGGCACTGGAGGGTGCAGGGGGCACTGGGAGGGTACAGGAGAAGGCACTGGGAGGGTGCAGGAAGGGGCACTGGGAGGGTGCAGGGGGCACTGGGAGGGTGCAGGACAAGGCACTGGAGGGTGCAGAGCAGCAGAATCACGCAGGGAGCAGGGCAGGTTTAAAGAGGAGCAATCCCCAGGACATCACCTGGGTTTTCCCCCTCCTTTCTCTGCTTTTCTCCTCCCTTGGAACTGCACAGAGGAGCAGGGGGGGCTCCGTGGCGTGGCTGGGGGGCAACCTGTGCCCACCCCACCCCTCTGCGGGCTCCAGGGGTGCCCTAAAGGAGCACCCGGTGTCCCCTGCGTGTCCCCGTGGGTGGCCCCCGGGATGTTCGTGTCCCTGGGGCTGCGGGAGGGTTGCCAAGGTGAGGGAAGGATCCTTGGGAGGCCTGGGAGGGGAACCTGCCCCTGGCAAAGGTGGTTTTTTTTTTTTCTCCCAAGCCTTTTGGAGGAGCGGGAAGCAGGAATCCCGTGGGAAGCAGGAATCCCGTGGGAAGCAGGAATCCCGTGGGAAGCAGGAATTCGGAGCAGCTCCCCCTCGGTGGAGCCACGGCCCCCAGACACCCCAGAGGGAGGGGGGCGGCTCCTGGATCCGTGTGGGGGCTGCAGGAGGGGGCTGAGCTCCCCTCCCCTCCTGGAGAGGGCAGGAACCGCCCCTCACGGAGCCTCCCCCAGCCCTCCCAGCGCCCCCTGCCCTGTGAGGGGCTGGAGGGCCCTCGAGGGACAGGGGAGACCCCCAGGAGTGCCCCAGCCCCGTTCTTTGGGTGGTGACCCTGCCCCCGGAGTGGCAGAGCCGCTGTGACCCCCTTGGGGGGTTCTCTTGCATCCCCCGGAGCTGCCCCTGGCCAGGAGAGCTCGGCCGGGGTGGCTCAGAAGGGACCCAGCAGCTCCTGGTGCCCCAAAAATGCCATCCCAGAGCCAGGGGAGGAAAAAGGGAGGTGGTGGGCCCTGGTGTTGTGCCAGGGACGCATCCTGGCAGCGCCCCCACCCCGGGGAGAGCAGCGAGAGCTCCTGGGTTTGTGTCTCGGCCCCGGGGATCCCTGCCCGGGCTCTCACCCCATTGTTGGACCTCTGCTCGTGGCCCTGACCCCGCTCTGCCGGCGGCACCGGCCCGGGGAAGGGCGGGAGCCGCGGGGAGGGAGCGCTGCCATCCCCGCTCCCTTTTCCTGCTGCTCCTGGGGACGCTGCGCCCGGCCCGAGCCCCTCCCGCGCCGAAAACGCCCGGAAAAACAATAATAACCGGGTTTGGGGTTTTTTTGCTGCTCTTCCCGTGGCTCCGCCGTCCCCGGGGGTCTCTCGGGGAGGGGGGTGGGCGATACCGGCAGAGGAGCGAGCGCTCTCCCCGCCCCCCGGCGGCTCGGAAGGGCTGGGCCGAGCCGAGCCCCCACCCCCTCCCACCCTTCCCTGCACATCCCGGGGGGTCCTGGGGGGGTCCCCCCGCCCTGCCCTGCGCTGCCGGAGGCGGGGAGGGCGCGGCTGCTGCGCGCCCCCCGCTCTTTGTCCGCGCCGCGCCCCTGCGCCCCCGCTCCCCTTTGTTGGCGGCCGAGCGCTCGGAGGGGCTCGCCGCGCTCCCCCGCCCCTCGCCGGGGTCGAGCCGAGGGGCGGAGGGAGGGAGGGATGGAGGGAGGGGGGAGGCTCCGGGGCGTGGGGAGGGCGCTCCGGGCTCGCTCCGCGCTGCCGCTCCCTTGTCTGATGCTGCGCGGCGCCTTCCCCGCGCGGGGGGCGCACGGAGACCACCGGCATTAAGGATCCAGCGTCCCACCCGTCCGTCCATCCGTCCGTCCGTCCGTCCGTGCGTCCTCCCGGCGCGGCCGCCGCTCCATGCCGGGCTCCGGGCGGAGCTGCGATCCCGCCGGGCGGCTCCGGCATGTCCGAGCGGCGTGAGGCGGGCACGGGCCCGCTCCGCCCGGCGTGCCCGTGCCCGGTGGGCCCGGCCGGGCCCCCTCCCGCCGGCCCGAGGCTCGGGGAGGTGCAGGGGAGCCGGCGCTGGGCTCGGCTGGGCAGGGGCGGAGAGGGGATGGAGCCGGCGCGGAGCTGAGAGGAGCCTGCGAGGGCGAGAGGGAGCGGCTGCCTCCGGCTGGAGCGGGGCGCGACTGAGCTGCGCCTCGGGCTGCTCCCGGAATTTTGGGCTGCTCGCGGAATTTTGGGCTGCCCCCGGAATTTGGGGCTGCTCCCGGAATTTTGGGCTTCTCTCGGAATTTCGGACTGCCCCCGGAATTTTGGACTGCCCCCGGAATTTTGGATTGCCCCCGGAATTTTGGACTGCTCCTGAAATCCTTAGGCTGCCCCCGGCATCCTTAGGCTGCTCCTGGAATCCTTGAGCTGCTCCTGGAATTTTGGGCTTCTCCCGGAATCCTTAGGCTGCTCCCGAATTTTGGGCTTCTCTCGGAATTTTGGGCTGCTCCCGGAGTCCTTGGACTGCTCCTGGAATCGTCGGGCTGATCCCGGAATTTTGGGCTTCTCCTGGAATCTTTGGGCTGCCCCCATAATTTTGGGCTTCTCGTGGAATTTTGGGCTTTTCCCGGGATTTTGGGCTTTTCCCGGGATTTTGGGCTGCTCCCAGCTGCGAGGACCGCGGGAGGGTCAGGGCTGCAGGAGCCGCTGGACAGCTCCGCGCTCCCGCAGCGAGGCCGGCGCGGATGCGAGAGAGAGAAAGAATATCCTGAGGATCTGAGAGAGAGAATATCCCGAGGATCTGGGAGAATATCCCGAGGATCTGGGAATATCCCGAGGATCTGGGAGAGAGAATATCCCGGAGGATCTGACAGAATATCCCGGAGGATCTGGGAATATCCCGGAGGATCTGAGAGAATATCCCGGAGGATCTGAGAGAATATCCCGAGGATCTGGGAGTGAGAATATCCCGAGGATCTGAGAATATCCCGGAGGACAGGGCCATTCCCGAGCCTGGCAGCGCTCCGTGCTGTCGCTGTCGCTGTCCCAGCTCTGTCACCGCTGTGACATCCCCACCGCCGCCACCTGCTCGTCCTGCCGGGCTCCGCCGCGGATTTGGAGCGCTCGCTCGGCGCCGGGGTTTTTGTTCTCTCCCTGCGTGGATCGACCCCCGGCGGGCTGGGCCGGGGGCTGGCTGAGTCCCTGCGTGCCCGAGGCTGTCCCCAGGCTGTCCCCAGGCTGTCCCCAGGCTGTCCCCTGTGCCATGGCACCGCCGGCCACAAACCCCTGAAGGTGCCCCCAGCCAGGCGGGATGGGACCCTCCGGGAAAACTTAAAACTGCCGGGAACACGCGTGGGGCCAGGGCGGGGATCCATGCGAGCCCGGCGGGCGGCAGGGCGGTGACAGCCCGGCGGGCAGGGCGGTGACAGCCCGGAGGACAGGCGGTGACAGCCCGGCATGACAGCGTGCCAGCACCCCATGGCGCCCGCGGCGCTGGAGCGGGACCGGCTGTACCAGCACAAGGTGTCCCTGGTGGTTCGGTACTTCATGATCCCCTGCAACATCTGCCTCATCCTGCTGGCCACCTCCACGCTGGGCTTCGCCGTGCTGCTCTTCCTCAATAACTGTGCGTGTCCCTGCCGGGGCAGGGCGGGGTTTGGGGGTTCCAGCTCGGCTCTTTCAGGATGGGTTTGGGGGTTGGGAGTTCCCCGTGTGGTTCTGCCCCATTTTCCCCGGTGGGAAGGGGGAGCGGGGCTGTGGAGGCGGCTCCCACCTGCTGCTGCTGCTGCTGCCAGCAGGCAAATCCCAAATCCTGGAGGTGATCCAGGGAGGGGCTGGGAAGGGTTTGGTGGCAGGAGATGATCCAGGGGGATGTGGATTTGGGAAGGGCTGATGGGGGTCAGGAGATCCAAGGAGATGTGAGGCTTTGGGAACGTCTGGTGGGGGTGATGATCCAGGGGGATGTGGATTTGGGAAGGAGATGGTGGCAGGAGATGATCCCGAGGGTGTGTGAGGATTTGGGAAGGGCTGATGGCAGGAGATGATCCAGGGGGATGTGAGGCTTTGGGGAGGGCGAGGGGTCAGGAGATCCAGGGTGATTTGAGGCTTTGGGAACGTCTGGTGGGGGTGATGATCCAGGGGGATGTGGATTTGGGAAAGGCTGGTGGGGGTCAGGAGATCCAGGAGATCTGAAGGTTTGGGAAGGGTTTGGTGGCAGGAGATGATCCAGGATGTGAGGATTTGGGAAAGGCTGGTGGGGGTCAGGAGATCCAGAGAGATGTGGATTTGGGAAGAGTTTGGTGGCAGGAGGCAATCCCGAGGGGATGTGAGGGTTTGGGAAGGGCTGGGGTCAGGAGATCCAGGGTGATTTGAGGGTTTGGGAAGGGTTTGGTGGCAGGAAATGATCCCAGGAGATGTGAGGATTTGGGAAGGGCTGATGGCAGGAGATCCAGGGAGATCTGAAGGTTTGGGAAGGGCAGATGAGCGTGATGATCCAGGGGGATGTGAATTTGGGAAGGAGATGGTGGCAGGAGATGATCCCGAGGGTGTGTGAGGGTTTGGGAAGGGCTGGTGGGGGTCAGGAGATCCAGGGGGATGTGGATTTGGGAAGGAGATGGTGGCAGGAGATGATCTGAGGGGATGTGAGGGTTTGGGAAGGGTGCAGAACAGGGCCCCTGTGCCCAGGGTGTGCTTGGGGACAGGGGGAGCTTCACCTGGGCTGGCCTTTTCCTCCGGGAAAACAAGGAATGGCCTTTCCCTCAGGGAAAAAAGGGAATGGCCTTTCCATCAGGGTAAAAAAGAGAATGGCCTTTCCCTCAGGGAAGAAGGGAATGGAAAAAAAGTCTCCTGGCCCTCAGATGTGTTTGTGGCTTCTCCCTGAGGCCTGCAGCACATCCCTGAGGGTGAGGAGGATGAGGAGGGACGCAGGACCCCTCTGGGTGAGGAGGGAGGGCAGGGGTCCCCCAGTGCTCCCGGGGGTCCTGCCCTGGCCGAGGGGTTCTGCTGCTCCCCATTCCCAGGAAACCTTGGAGCCCCAGAAATGAGGGAAATGAGGCCCCCGGGCTGCTCCAGGATCCCTGCTCTGAGGAATCAGCAAAATGAGTTTTTGGATTGGGGGTTGTTGGTTTGGTTTGTTTGGGGTTTTGGTGGGGATTTTTTGTTTGCTTGGTATTTTGTTTTGGGTTTTTTGTTTTGGGTTTTTTGTTTTGGTTTTTTTGTTGGGTTTTTTAATTTTTTGGGGGGTTTTTTTGGGTTTTTTTTGGGGGTTTTGATGGGTTTTTTGTTTGCTTGGTGTTTTGTTTTGGGGCTTTTGTTTTGGGTTTTTGTTTGTTTGTTTGTTTGGGTTTTTGGTGGGTTTTTTGTTTGTTTGGTGTTTTGTTTTGGGTGTTTTTGGTTTGGTTTTTTTCCCCCCTGAGGTTTGCTGTTAATCTGATCCCTGGCGCAGCCGGGGTGGGTCGGTCCCACCCTTGGGTGTGGGTGCCCCCAGGTGTTCCTGTCCCCTCCTGCCCGCTCAGCTGACGATTTTCCACCACCCAGCGCTGCCTTTGCCCTGCCCAGCCCCGGGAACGCCCCCGGAGGGCAGGCAAACCCTGCAGCCCGGCCCGGGGCTGTGCAGCCCCTCCTGGGGGAGCAGGGCTGGGGAACAAACCCCGGAGAGCTCGGGGAGACCTCCGGGAGCAGGGCTGGGGAACAAACCCCGGAGAGCTCGGGGGGACCTCCGGGAGCAGGGCTGGGGAACAAACCCCGGAGAGCTCGGGGGGACCTCCGGGAGCAGGGCTGGGGAACAAACCCCGGAGAGCTCGGGGGGACCTCCGGGAGCAGGGCTGGGCGATGGAGCCTGGGCTGGGCTGGGCGATGGAGCCTGGGCTGGGCTTGTCTCTGCCCCAGCCCGGCCCCGCTGCCCTGGCCCCGTCCCAAATCCCGGTTTTTGGGTGGTTCCCGTTCAGCAGGGGAGGGGTTTTGGAGCCTGAGTGCTGGATGAGGTCCCTGAGCACAGGGGGGTGGCAGGGGAGCCCTGCTTGGTCACACCCGGGGCACCCTGCTGTCCCTTCCTCCCCCTTTGTGGGGCTGGATCCTGGCCAGGTGTGAGTTTGGGGTGACCCCTGGGCCTCAGGTGTGAGTTTGGGGTGACCCCTGGTGCTCAGGTGTGAGTTTGGGGGTGAATCCTGGTGCTCAGGTGTGAGTTTGGGGTGATCCACAGGCCTCAGGTGTGACCCCTGGGCCTCAGGTGTGAGTTTGGGCTGATCCCTGGTGCTCAGGTGTGAGTTTGGGGTGACCCCTGGGCCTCAGGTGTGAGTTTGGGGGGATCCCTGTGCCTCAGGTGTGACTTTGGGGTGAATCCTGGGCCTCAGGTGTGAGTTTGGGGTGATCCCTGTGCCTCAGGTGTGACTTTGGGGTGATCCCTGTGCCTCAGGTGTGACTTTGGGGTGACCCCTGGTGCTCAGGTGTGAGTTTGGGGTGACCCCTGGGCCTCAGGTGTGAGTTTAGGGTGACCCCTGCGCCTCAGGTGTGAGTTTGGGGGTGACCCCTGGTGCTCAGGTGTGAGTTTGGGGTGACCCCTGGTGCTCAGGTGTGAGTTTGGGGTGATCCCTGGGCCTCAGGTGTGAGTTTGGGGATGACCCCTGGGCCTCAGGTGTGAGTTTGGGCTGATCCCTGCGCCTCAGGTGTGAGTTTGGGGTGATCCCTGCGCCTCAGGTGTGAGTTTGGGCTGATCCCTGGTGCTCAGGTGTGAGTTTGGGGTGATCCCTGGTGCTCAGGTGTGAGTTTGGGGTGATCCCTGGGCCTCAGGTGTGAGTTTGGGGGTGACCCCTGGGCCTCAGGTGTGAGTTTGGGCTGATCCCTGCGCCTCAGGTGTGAGTTTGGGGTGACCCCTGGCCCTCAGGTGTGAGTTTGGGCTGATCCCTGGGCCTCAGGTGTGAGTTTGGGCTGATCCCTGGGCCTCAGGTGTGAGTTTGGGGGTGATCCCTGTGCCTCAGGTGTGAGTTTGGGGGTGATCCCTGTGCCTCAGGTGTGAGTTTGGGGGTGACCCCTGTGCCTCAGGTGTGAGTTTGGGGTGATCCCCGGGCCTCAGGTGTGAGTTTGGGCTGATCCCTGGTGCTCAGGTGTGAGTTTGGGGTGATCCCTGTGCCTCAGGTGTGAGTTTGGGGTGATCCCTGGTCCTCAGGTGTGAGTTTGGGGTGATCCCTGTGCCTCAGGTGTGAGTTTGGGGTGATCCCTGTGCCTCAGGTGTGAGTTTGGGGGTGACCCCTGGTGCTCAGGTGTGAGTTTGGGGTGATCCCTGGTGCTCAGGTGTGAGTTTGGGGGTGACCCCTGGGCCTCAGGTGTGAGTTTGGGGCCTCACAGCCCCCGGGAGATGGGGCAGGGCAGGCTGAGGCCGATCCCAGCCCTGCCGGAGACGCTCCCTCCGTTCCCAGAGCAGCTCCTGGCATTCCTGGCTCCTCCTGGGAGCCAAACCCGGCTGAACCCGGTCCCCAGAGGGGTTTGGGGGCTTGGGGAGGGGAGGGCAGCCCGAGGCAGCTCCGTGGTTTTTGTTTTCTTGCAGACAAACCCAACAGTTACTTCACGCAGACGCCGCCGACGCCGCGGGATGGTGAGTGCAGGGCTGGGGGGCCTGGGGACAGGGGGGGCCTGGGGACAGGGGGGGCCTGGGGACAGGGGGGGCCTGGGGACAGGGGGGACCTGGGGACAGGGGGGGCTTGGGGACAGGGGGGGCTTGGGGACAGGAGTGCCTGGGGACAGGGGGGGCCTGGGGACAGGGGGGGACAGGGGCAGCCTCTCCTGGGCCAGTCTTTCCCTCTGGAAAAAAAGGGAATAGCTTTTCCCTCAGGGAAAATGGGAATGGCTTTTTCCTCTGGAAAAAAAAGGGGAATGGCTTTTTCCTCTGGAAAAAGGGGAATGGCTTTTCCCTCAGGGAAAAAAGGGGAATGGCTTTTCCCTCAGGGAAAATGGGAATGGTCTTTCCCTCTGGAAAAAAAGGGAATGGCCTTTTCCTCAGGAAAAAAGGGAATGGCCTTTTCTTCAGGAAAAATGGGAATGGCCTTTCCCTCAGGGAAAAAAAGGGAATGGCCTTTCCCTCAGGCCAGGGAAAAAGGGGAATGGCTTTTTCCTCAGGGAAAAAGGGAATAGCTTTTCCCTCTGGAAAAAGGGGAATGGCTTTTCCCCCAGGGAAAATGGGAATGGCCTTTTCTTCAGGCCAGGGAAAAAGGGAATGGCCTTTTTCTCTGGAAAAGTGGGAATGGCCTTTTCCTCTGGAAAAATGGGAATGGCTTTTTCCTCTGGGAAAAAGGGGAATGGCCTTTTCCTCTGGAAAAATGGGAAAGGCCTTTCCCTCAGGGAAAAACCCCTCTCCTGACCCCACTGATCCCTGGGTGCGTTTGGGATTTAAGATCCCTCCAAGCCAGCCCAGCCTGGCAGGGTTGCAGGGTTTGAGTGAGGAGCGAGGGCAGCTGTCCCTCAGTTTTCCCTTTCCCCAGGGATTTTCCAGGCTGGAAGCAGGGCAGGGCTGGGAGAGGTCTGGCAGCACCTGAATTTCCTGCATTTTCCCTGGATTTTCTCTCCCCTCTTTCCTCTGCTTTCGCACAGGAGGAACTTTGGAGGTTTTTTTGTAATTTTTTTTGGGTTTTTTTTGGTGAGGTTCTTATCAGCCAGCGGCTTCAGGAGCTGCTGGAAGCAGGACAGGCAAGCCCGGGCTGAGATAAAACCATCACAGGAGCTTTGTTCCCTTTAAAAACCGGGCTGAGCCCCCCTGCCTTGGCTGGCAGGCGCTTCCCCCCTTCACGTGCACAGATAAGAGAACAGCAGCCAATTCACAACCTGCTTGTTGCTTTTTTAATTTTTTTCCCTTTTTTTTTTTTTTGCCTCCTCTGCCGGGGGTGGGGGAGTGAAGGATGCCAGATAAAATGTGATTAATCTATAATTGGCCCAGGGAAGGCATCTCGAGCGAAAAATAAAACCCCACGTAGGTGGAGCTCCTTGCTGAGGGCTCCCAAACGTTCACAGCCCGGCCCAGGCAGATGCCAGGCTTCCAAAAGATCCCCGGAGCTCCCACAGGGGGTGGGAAGTGCCGGTTCTGGGGCAGAAAATTCCCGGTGTGGGGTTCAGGAGGGGTTTTTGGGGGACAGGGAAGGAAGAGGGGCCCTGCCGGGGGATGGGGTTTGCTGGTTCTGCCGTGCTGGGTGAGTTCTCCTCATCCCTGGGATGGGTTTGAGGTGGTTCTGGGCAGCCCTGGCAGGTTTGGGCAAGGCTGAGCTTGGGAAGAGCTGGGCTTGGGCTGAGCTTTGCTCAGGAGCTCTCAGATCCTGCCCAGAGCTTGCTCTGAGGCCGGGGTAAAGGGATGGAAAAACCTGGAACCTTCCCCTCCCTCCCAAAGCTGGGCAGGGTCCTGGTCCGGCCTGGCAAAGCCAGAGCTGGGGTTTGGGTGAGCAAAGCCAGAGCTGGGGTTTGGGGTGAGCAGGGTCTGGCCTGGCAAAGCCAGAGCTCAGGTTTGGAGTGAGCAGGGTCCTGGTCCGGCCTGGCAAAGCCAGAGCTCAGGTTTGGGGTGAGCAGGGTCCTGGTCCGGCCTGGCAAAGCCAGAGCTCAGGTTTGGGGTGAGGAAGGTCCCGCCTGGCAAAGCCAGAGCTCGGGTTTGGGTGAGCAAAGCCAGAGCTCAGGTTTGGGGTGAGCAGGGTCCGGCCTGGCAAAGCCAGAGCTCAGGTTTGGGGTGAGCAGGGTCCCTGTCCAGCCTAGCAAAGCCACAGCTCAGGTTTAGGGGTGCAGGAAGGGGCTCCCTGCCCTGAAGGAGGCACCAGGTGAGGATCAGGAGTGTCCTGGCAGGCGGGACAGGGCACAGAATGGGTGAAAATGAGCAAAATTGGAGCTTGGCGTGTGGAGCAGGGCACGGAATGGGTGAAAATGAGCGAAATTGGAGCTTGGGGTGTGGAACACGGCCCGGAATGGGTGACAATGAGCAGCCCCGGCCCTCGGGGGCTGTCCCTGGGCCAGCAGGGCTCACGGAGCGCCGCCCGGCTGAGCCTTTGTGCTTTGTGCCGCAGCTGCCCCGCGCCCCGCTGGCTCCGGGCTTTTCCCGCCGCTGATTTTGGGGTGCCGGGGGTGCTCGGGGTGAGTGCCCAGCCCTGCCCCGGGCTCTCCCCGGGCTGGGGGCTCCTCCCGGCTCGCTGATGCGGTGGATGTGGATGGAGCGGGGCTGGGCCGGGGCTCTCCATGGCAACGGGCGCCTCGCTCGGGCGGAATTAATGCCCGGCCCTGGCGGTAATTAATGCCCGGCCCTGGCGGTAATTAATGCCCGGCCCTGGCGGTAATTAATGCCCGGCCCTGGCGGTAATTAATGCCCGGCCCGGGCAGTAATTCCCTCGGGGGAGCCCCAAAAGTGCCCTCGCCACCTCCGGGAGCGGCGCTGGGCACGGGGTGATGCATCCCCGCTCTTCCCTCGGTGCCGGGGGCTGGGGAGACAGCCCAGTTCCAGCCCCTCCAGCCCAGTTCCAGCCCAGTTCCAGCCTCCCCCAGGCCATTTCCAGTCTCCCCAGCCCAGTTCCAGCCCCTCCAGCCCAGTTCCAGCCCCTCTGGACATCTGCAGGCGCCGTTGGAGGCGGGGAGGTGGAGCTGGAGCCATCTGCCCTGGCAGCTCCTGCTCGGGGAGAGGCCGGGCTGCGCTGCTGACGAGGCTCTGCTCGTTAGGGGCTGCTGAGGAGGGGGCCTGGCCGGTGTGGGCACAGCTCTGGGGCGGCCCCGGCCGTTCCCGGGCTGGCCCCGGCCGTTCCCGGGTGGAATTGTCCTGGAGTTGTTGTTCCTGCTGAGGATGGGCTCCCCGAGGCTCCTCTCCTGTCACCTCCCTCCTTGCCCTGTCCCTGTGAGGCAGAGCTGGGCCAGGGGAGGTTTAGGTTGGATTTTGGGGAAAAGTTCCTCCCAGGAGGGTGCTGGGCACGGCCCAGGGACCATCCTGCACCCCTGGGAGCGTTCTCAAACACTCCCGGAGCTCTGGGAGCCTTTTCCAGCGCCTGACACCCTCTGGGGTGGGAAAAATCTTTCCCAAAAATCCGATTTCCCCCTTCTCTGGGACCACTCCATCCCTGTCCCCTGTACCCATGGGCTGTCCCTGTGGTGCCCCCTGTATCCCCATGTCCCCTGTACTCATAGGCTGTCCCCGTGTCCCCTGTGTGTCCCTGTGGTTTCCCCTGTCCCCACGGGCTGTCCCTTGTCCCCAGAGGCTGTCCTGTCCCCACAGGCTGTCCCTGTGTCCCCATGTCCCTCTTGTCCCTGTGTCCCCACGGGCTGTCCCCTGTCTCTGCAGGCTGTCCCTGTTCCTGTGTCCTCACGGGCTGTCCCTGTGTCCCCATGTCCCTCTTGTCCCCTGTCCCCATGGGCTGTCCCCCCGGGCTGTCCCCTGTCCCCCCGGGCTGTTCCCTGTCCCCCCGGGCTGTTCCCTGTCCCCACGGGCTGTCCTGTCCCTGCAGGCTGGCCCTGTGTCCCCATGTCCCTCTTGTCCCCTGTGTGTCCCTGTGGTGTCCCCTGTCCCCACGGGCTGTGTCTGTGTCCCCATGTCCCTCTTGTCCCCTGTCCCCACGGGCTGTCCCCACAGGCTGTCCCCTGTCCCCCCGGGCTGTCCCCTGTCCCCTGTCCCCACAGGCTGTCCCCTGTCCCCTGTCCCCCCGGGCTGTCCCCTGTCCCCACAGGCTGTCTCCACGGGCTGTCCCCTGTCCCCACGGGCTGTCCCCTGTCCCCTGTCCCCCAGGGCTGTCCCCTGTTCCCTGTCCCCACAGGCTGTTCCCTGTCCCCACGGGCTGTCCTGTCCCTGCAGGCTGGCCCTGTGTCCCCATGTCCCTCTTGTCCCCTGTGTGTCCCTGTGGTGTCCCCTGTCCCCACGGGCTGTGTCTGTGTCCCCATGTCCCTCTTGTCCCCTGTCCCCACGGGCTGTCCCCTGTCCCCACGGGCTGTGCTGTCCCCGTGGGCTGTCCCCACAGGCTGTCCCCTGTGGTGTCCTCTGTCCCCACAGGCTGTCCTGTCCCTGCAGGCTGTCCCTGTGTCCCCATGTCCCTCTTGTCCCTGTGTCCCCCCGGGCTGTCCCCTGTCCCCACAGGCTGTCCTGTCCCTGCAGGCTGTCCCTGTGTCCCCATGTCCCTCTTGTCCCTGTGTCCCCCCGGGCTGTCCCCTGTCCCCACAGGCTGTCCTGTCCCTGCAGGCTGTCCCTGTGTCCCCATGTCCCTCTTGTCCCCTGTCCCCCCGGGCTGTCCCCCCGGGCTGTCCCCCCGGGCTGTCCCCCCGGGCTGTCCCCTGTCCCCACAGGCTGTCCTGTCCCCACAGGCTGTCCCTGTGTCCCCATGTCCCTCCTGTCCCCGCAGGCTGCCGGGGGATGCTGTGCGGTTTCGGGGCCGTGTGCGAGCGCAGCCCCTCGGAGCCGGGCCGGGCCTCGTGCGTGTGCAGGAAGGGTCCCTGTCCCCCCGTGGTGGCCCCGGTGTGCGGCTCCGACCACTCCACCTACAGCAACGAGTGCGAGCTGGAGCGGGCCCAGTGCAACCAGCAGAGGAGGATCAAGGTGGTCAGCAAGGGACCCTGCGGTGAGTGGGCAGTGCTGGCGTGTCCCCAAGGGGACAGGGACACCGCGGGGGGTGGCTGAAGAGTGGGGACAGGGCTGGGGGACAGGGACACCGTGGGGCGTGGCTGGGGCGTGGGGACAGGGCTTGGGGACAGGGACACCATGGGGTGTGGCTGGGGGTGGAGATGGGGCTGGGGGACACCGTAGGGGGCGGCTGGGGGTGGCGACAGGGCTGGGGACACCGTGGGGCGCGGCTGGGGGTGGCGACAGGGCTGGGGACACCGTGGGGCGCGGCTGGGGGTGGGGACAGGGCTGGGGACATCACGAGGCACGGCTGGGGGTGGAGACGGGGCTGGGGACACCGTGGGGCGTGGCTGGGGGTGGGGACAGGGCTGGGGGACAGGGACACTACAGGGGGTGGCTGGGGGTGAGTTTGGGGCTAGGGACACCGTGGGGCACGGCTGGGGGTGGGGACAGGGCTGGGGGACAGGGACACTACAGGGGGTGGTTGTGGGTGGGGACGGGGCTGGGGACACCGTGGGGCGCGGCTGGGGCGTGGGGACAGAACTGGGGGACACAGCGGGGCATGGCTGGGGGTAGGGACAGGGCTTGGGGACAGGGACATCTCGGGGCATGGCTGGGGGTGGGGACAGGGCTGCCCTCCCCTGTCCCTCAGGCTCTGAGGAATTCACTGCAGCTGGTGGAAAATCACCCACTGCTGCAGGATTGGGGTGTTTGGAGAGGTGGAATTGGGGAATACCAGAATATATCGGGGTTATCCCATGAGAGGAACGGGGCTGTCACCCATGCTGTGCCTTCCCCTGTCCCTCAGGCTCTGAGGAATTCATGGAGGCTGGTGGAAAATCATCCACTGCTGCAGGATTGGGGTGTTTGGAGGGGTGGAACTGGGGAATATCAGGATATATCGGGATTATCCCATGAGAGGAACAGGAGCACGTCCCGTGCCAGGCTCTCACCTGCTCCGTGCCCCCTCCCGTGTCCCCCCAGGCTCCAAGGACCCCTGTGCAGAGGTCACCTGCAGTTTTGGCAGCACCTGCGTCCCCTCTGCCGACGGGCAGGCGGCCAAGTGCGTGTGCCCGGCGTCGTGCGGTGGCACCGAGAGCACCGTGTGCGGCAGCGACGGCCGCGACTACCGCAGCCTGTGCCACCTGCACAAGCACGCCTGCGACAAGCAGGAGAACGTCTTCAAGAAGTTCGATGGCCCCTGCGGTGAGGAGGAGGGGGGGGAAAGGGGTGGAAATGTCCCGGGGATGAGGGGGTTAAAAATCTGCCCGCCCGGGGGTGGGGTGATGGGGGGAAGAGGGGTTGGGGAGGAGGGGTTGGGGGGGAAGATGGGGAGGTGTTGGGGCAGGAAAATGGGGAGGTTTGGGGCAGGAAAATGGGGAGGTTTGGGGCGGGAAAATGGGGAGGTTTGGGGCGGGAAAATGGGGAGGTTTGGGGCGGGAAAATGGGGAGGTTTGGGGCAGGAAAATGGGGAGGTTTGGGGCAGGAAAATGGGGAGGTTTGGGGCAGGAAAATGGGGAGGTTTGGGGCAGGAAAATGGGGAGGTTTGGGGCAGGAAGATGGGGAGGTTTGGGGCAGGAAGATGGGGAGGTTTGGGGCAGGAAGATGGGGAGGTTTGGGGCAGGAAGATGGGGAGGAAAATGGGGAGGTTTGGGGAGGAAAATGGGGAGGTTTGGGGCAGGAAAATGGGGGGTTTGGGGTAGGAAAATGGGGCAGGAAAATGGGGAGGAAAATGGGGAGGAAAATGGGGAGGTTTGGATAGGAAAAGGGGGGTTTTGGGCAGGAAGGGGGGGATTTGGGCAGCAGGAAGGTCTGGGTGGGCACAAACTGGGCACTTTGGGCAGCAAAAGGTCGCTCTGGGCAGTGTGAGGTCGCTCTGGACAGTACCAGGTCACTCTGGGTAGTGTGAGGTCAGTTTGGACAGTACCAGGTCATCACACTGGGCAGCGTGAGGTCACTCTGGGCAGCGTGAGGTCACTCTGGGCAGCGTGAGGTCACTCTGGGCAGTGTGAGGTCACTCTGGGCAGTGTGAGGTCACTCTGGGCAGTGAAAGGTCACTCTGGGCAGTACAAGGTCACTCTGGACAGCCGGAGGTCACGGTGGGTGACAGACCCCAGCCCGGAGCAGGCAGCGCTTCCCTCCCTCGGGCTGTTCGTGCTCCAGCCCCGCTGACCCCGGAGCGATTCCAGCATCTGCCGCCTCCTCTGGCTCCTGCTGCCCCTGCTGGGGTCCCAAACACATCCTGGAATTAAAATATCCTGGAGTCGGAGCTTCCCAAACAGCTCATGGAATTGGAGCTTCCCAAAGAGATCCTGGAATTAAAATATCCTGGAGTCGGAGCTTCCCAAACAGTTCATGGAATCAGAGCTTCCCAAACAGATCCTGGAATTAAAATATCCTGGAGTTGGAGCTTCCCAAACAGATCCTGGAATTAAAACATCCTGAAATTGGAGCTTCCCAAACAGCTCATGGAATTGGAGCTTCCCAAAGGGATCCTGGAATTAAAATATCCTGGAATCAGAGCTTCCCAAACAGCTCATGGAATTAAAGCATCCCAAACAGATCCTGGAATTGGAGCTCCTCAAATGGCTCCTGGAATTAAAATATCCTTGAATTAAAGCATCCTAAACAGCTTTTGGATTTAAAACATCCTGGAATTACAGCATCCCAAACAGATCCTGGAATGAAAATATTCTGGAATCAGAGCATCCCAAACAGTTCCTGGAATTAGAGCATCCCAAACAGTTCCTGGAATTAGAGCATCCCAAACAGTTCCTGGAATTAGAGCATCCTGAAATCAAAGCATCTCAAACAGCTCCTGGAATTGGAGCATTCCCAAACAGCTCCTGGAATTAAAGCCTCTGCCAGGCGCTGATCCCTCCAGGTGCCTGCTTGGCAAGGCAGGGAAAAGCCCTTCGGGATTAGGAGCAGCCAGCCCCAGTTTTGTCCCTGTTTCTGGAGTGCTGAGGGGAGCTCGGCTCACGGATAAACCCAGCTTAGAGCCTAAACCTGGATTAGAGCTGTGGGGCACGGCAGCCTGGGGCCCTGCTCCCTCCAGGGCTCCTGCAGGACTTTGGGGAGCCTGGGAGGGATGAAGAGCGGGGTGGGAGCCCCCAGGATCCGCAGACGTTCCTTGGGGCCGGGGGGTTTGTGTGGGTCGGGGCAGAGGCAGGGGGGCAGCTCAGGATGGGAGGAAGGGCAGAGATCGGAGTTTATCCCAGCGCTGCTGCCTTGGGAAACGGTGAGGGGCTCAGAGGAAGGGAGGAGGAGGAGGAAGGATGGAGGAAGACGAAGGCAAAAGGAAGGATGGAGGAAGAGGAGGGCAAAAGGATGGAAGGAGGAAGAGGAAGGCAAAAGGATGGAAGGAGGAGGAGGAAGGAAGGCAGAAGGAAGGATGGAGGAAGACGAAGGCAAAAGGAAGAAAGAGGAAGGCAAAAAGAAGGATGGAAGAGGAAGGAAGGCAAAAGGAAGGAAGGAGGAAGAGGAAGGCAAAAGAAAGGAAGGAAGGAGGAGAAAGAAGGCAAAAGGAAGGAAAGAAAGCCCAAAGGAAGGAAGGCTGAAGCTCTCCATTCCCAGGGTTCCAGCACTGGGGAGGGGCTCAGGGAAGGAGCAGAGCCTGGGAACCCCCGGCTCGGGGGCTCGGGGAGCGACCCCCGGCCCGGGGCAGGGATTGACCCCCGGCTCGGGGAGCGACCCCCGGCTCGGGGCAGGGATTGACCCCCGGCCCGGGGCAGGGATTGACCCCCGGCTCGGGGGCTCAGGGATTGATCCCCGGCTCGGGGTTCAGGGAGCGACCCCCGGCTCGGGGGCAGGGATTGATCCCCGGCTCGGGGGCTCAGGGATTGACCCCCGGCTCGGGGTTCAGGGATTGATCCCCAGCTCGGGGGCAGGGATTGATCCCCGGCTCGGGGGCAGGGATTGACCCCCGGCTCGGGGGCAGGGATTGACCCCCGGCTCGGGGGCAGGGATTGACCCTCGGCTCGGGGTTCAGGGATTGACCCCCGGCCCGGGGCAGGCAGTGACCCCCCGATCCCCCTCCCTCCCCCAGACCCCTGCAAGGGCGTTCCGAGCGAGCCGGGCCGGGTGTGCCGGGTGAACCCGCGGACGCGGCGGGCGGAGCTGCTGCCCCGGCCCGAGGGCTGCGCCCCGGGCACGGCCCCGGTGTGCGGGGACGACGGCGTCACCTACGGCAGCGAGTGCGCCATGGGGCGCTCGGCCGCCATCCGCGGCATGGACATCCAGAAGGTGCGCTCGGGGGAGTGCCAGCAGCAGGGTGAGTGCCTCCTTTCAGTCAGTTTAAAACATCGATTTTATTTTATTTTTATTTTATTTTATTTTATTTTATTTTATTTTATTTTATTTTATTTTATTTTATAATTTAATTTTTTATTTATTTTTATTTTATTTTTTATTTTATTTTATTTTTTATTTTTTATTTTTTAATTTTTTAATTTTTTTATTTTTTATTTTATTTTTTAATTTTTTTAATTTTTTAATTTAATTTAATTTTATTTTTTTAGAATTTTATTTTATTGTTGAATTTAATTTTATTTTATTTTTAGAATTTTATTTTATTGTTGAATTTTATTTTATTTTATTTTTGAATTTTATTCTTTAATTTGATATTTATATATTTATTTTAAATTTTTTTAATTTATTTTTTATTTATTTTTAATTTTTTTTTTTTTTTTTTTACTTTGAGATGGGGCCCTCGAGAGGCGTTTTAAACACTTTTATTCCATTTCCGGATTTTTATTCCATTTCCTGTCTCGTGATTTGGATTTCGAGCTGTCTTAGGCGGTTTGGGATGGGATTTTGGGACGGTGGGAGGTCGCCCAGAAGCTGTGGCTGCCTCATCCCTGAAAATATTTTTAGAGAAAAGCAGAATAAACGATTTATTTAACAAATAAAGCGTTTATAACCATAAAAAAATTAATAATACGAAACATTTTTTATTATTATTTTGAAGTGAGATAAAACTTAGAGGTAAAATTTTGAGGTAAATTTAAAGAGTATCGAGTTTTCAGGGGGCTCCTTTATTATGGCCTCATCTGTTTTTTATACAGTGTTTACAAACCTCGAGGGCAGCTTTAATTGGTTAACAGCTTTCTTGTTAATTACTCTGTTGGTTAATGAAAGGGATTTTACCTGTCCCTCAAACCTCTCGATTCTGGGGTTGTTTAGGTGGTTTTTACTGATTTATCGCGCATTTCTTTCCCACCCTTTAACCCTGTGTTAAAGCACAAATCCTCAGCACAGATCGTGGCGTTAAAGATGTGATAAACGCCAATCACTCGCTTTTTGAAATTTATGAGAATTTAATAAAGAATAAAAATTGGTTACAAAAAAATTAATACAATAAGAAAAGTTCAAAAAGTTTTCAGAGACAGGACAAATAATGAGACAATAAGAGCAAAGGTAGCCCGGGCCTGCCGTCCCCTCTCCTCTCCAAAGGCTCGCAGGGAGAAGGGTCCTGTTAGGGAGAAATCTCTTTATTTTTGAGGACAAACTTTAATGATTATGCATATTTTATCTAAGAAAAACCCGTTTGCCAAGAGCCTTATGCTAAACCTTTGGCGTTTTGGGGTCTGGCTTGACCAGGGTGGTTTCTGTGGATTCAGGGAGATCTTTCCCTCTGAAAAATCCAAGAGGGGTTTTTCTTCTTGTTGTAATTGTTGTCTCTATGCAGAAACCTCCGGGTTATCTTCTCTTTTCTCTTGAGCTAAGGAAAAATACCTTACACACAATTCTTCCTTAGACTCAATGTTAAAAACTACATTTACTATATTATTAAAATGTTAATATTGCATAACTTTTCTACCTAGCATATTACATATAGTAAATATCTGCGTAGAGCCACACGCACAATCTGCCTTTTTCACCAAGAGAATCCCCAAAACACCTTCCCTGGGAATTGCCGATTGCTTGTGTTCAGCAGCAATGACACAAACGCGATTTTTACCCCGTTCCCGCCCCGGTGTCCCGGAGCTGTCCGGGTGCCAGCTCGGTGCAATCCCCGCTGCAGATCGCTGCAAGGACGAGTGCGGCTTCAACGCGGTGTGCCTGAACCGGCGCGGCGCCGCCCGCTGCTCCTGCGAGCGCATCGCCTGCGACGGAGCCTTCCGGCCCCTGTGCGGCCGCGACGGCCGCACCTACGGCAGCGACTGCGAGCGCCGCAGGGCCGAGTGCCGGCGGCAGGAGCACATCCCGGTCCGGCACAGCGGGCCCTGCGGTGAGGAGCCGCCCCGGGGCGCCGCCAGCGGTGGCGGGGGTCAAATTGTCCCTCAAGGGTGGTGGGGATCCAGTTGTTACATGGGCGTGGTGGTTCCCGAATTGTCCCTTAGGCGTGGCGGGGGTCAGTTTGTCCCTTAGGGGTGGCGGGGGTCAGATTGTCCCTTAGGGGTGGCGGGGGTCAGATTGTCCCTTAGGGGTGGCGGGGGTCAGGTTGTCCCTTAGGGGTGGTGGGGGTCAGGTTTTCCCTTAGGGGTGGCAGGGGTCAGATTGTCCCTTAGGAGTGGCGGGGGTCAGATTGTCCCTTAGGGGTGGCGGGGGTCAGATTGTCCCTCAAGGGTGGTGGGGATCCAGTTGTTATATGGGCGTGGTGGTCTCCGAATTGTCCCTTAGGGGTGGCAGGGGTCAAATTGTCCCTTAGGGGTGGCGGGGGTCAGATTGTCCCTCAAGGGTGGTGGGGATCCAGTTGTTATATGGGCGTGGTGGTTCCCGAATTGTCCCTTAGGGATGGCGGGGGTCAGGTTGTCCCTTAGGAGTGGCAGGGGTCAGGTTGTCCCTTAGGAGTGGCAGGGGTCAGGTTGTCCCTTAGGGGTGGCGGGGGTCAGGTTGTCCCTCAAGGGTGGTGGGGTTCCAGTTGTTACATGGGCGTGGTGGTCTCCGAATTGTCCCTTAGGGGTGGCGGGGGTCAGGTTGTCCCTTAGGGGTAGCGGGGGTCAGGTTGTCCCTTAGGGGTGGCGGGGGTCAGATTGTCCCTTAGGGGTGGCGGGGGTCAGATTGTCCCTTAGGGGTGGCGGGGGTCAGGTTGTCCCTCAAGGGTGGTGGGGCTCCAATTGTTATATGGGCGTGGTGGTTCCCGAATTGTCCCTTAGGGGTGGTGGTGGTGCTCAGGTTATCACACGGGGATGGAGGTCCCCAAATTGTCCCCGGGGTTGGTGGTCCCCAAATCGTCCCCGGGGTTGGTGGTGCTCAGGTTGTCCCTGTAGGGGTGGAGGTGCTCGAATTGTCCTGTGGAGATGCTGTTTCACAGGGATGGTGGTCCCCAAATCATCCCCAGGGATAGTGGGGCTCAAATTGTCCCTCAGGGATGGTGGTGCTCCAATTGTCACATGGGAATGGTGGTGCTCAAGTTGTCCTGCAAGGATGGTGGTCCCCAAATTGTCCCTTAGAGGTGGTGGGGCTCAAACTGTCCTGCAGGGATGCTGTCCCATGGGGATGCTGTCCCTGAATCATCCCTTGGGTCCCCAAGTTGTCCCACAGGGATGCTGGTCCCCCTTGTCCCGTGGGGATGCCGATCCCCAAATTGTCCCATGGGGATGCTGTCCCATGGGGGTGCTGGTCCCTCTCATCCCACAGGGATGCTGGTCCCCCCTTTCCCGTGGGGATGCCGATCCCCCACCCACCCTTGGCATTCCCAGTGGGACACTGGGGAGCTGCAGATGGCGCCCCCCGAGCCGCCAGCCCGGAGTTCTGCTGTTCCCCTGTCCCTCCGGCAGCCCTGCTGTGTGTCCGTGCTCCTGTCTGTGTCCTACGTGTGACACGGGGGACGCCCGTCCGTGTGTCCCCCGCGTGTCTGTGGCGTCCTGTCGGTTCCTCACATCCCCTTCACTCCGTGCCACGTCCATCGTGCCACGTCCATCGTGCCACGTCCATCGTGCCACGTCCATCGCTCCTCCCGGGGTAGTGCCAGTCTCCAAACGCCCTCTCCACGCTCTCCCTTCCACGCCTGCCTGCTTCCCTCATCTCCGCCGGGCTCTCCTCCCTCTGTGCTCTCTCCGGAGCTCTCACCGTGTCTTTGTCTCGTCTCTAGGAGAAGCTCCCCCGTGGACCTTTCTCAGGAGGATGGGCTGGGATGGGGATTTGGATCCTTAGGATGCTGGGAATGCCCAATTTTAAGGTTCTGCCCCCCAGGAGGTGAAGGGGGTTAAAGCAGCCGCTGGTTTGGAGGAGTTACAGGTGGTTCCTTTCAGCTCAGTTTGGTTTTTTCCGCCTCTGGAATGGTTCTCCTGTTCTTTAAGCTGGTGTTTGATCAGGTATCAGCTGCGCTGAGCCTCCCGAGGTGCTCGGGAATCACAATCCCACGGTGGGGATGGGTTTTTGTTGGCTTTGTGCTGCTGCTGGAGGCTCTCGAGCCTGCCAGACCCAGCTGCTGGAGGAGAATTTGTCAGGCTCCCAAAACCCCGCTCAGGATAATCACAGCTGTTATTTTTAAGCATCCATTTCTCCCTGCTCCTGCTGGGGAATGGCTGGGACTCAATTCCCTGAGTCTTCCCTACGGGAAGAGCTGTGGGAGGGGGATTTTTTTACAGCCCTGGGCTCCCTTCAAACCTGTGCCCTCTGGAGAGGCTGAATGTCCCAAATTCCCGGGATGAGCAGGGAATTCCTGCTGCTCCTGAGCATCACCTGCCATGTTCCGTGGCACGGGGCCAGGAGCAGCAGGACGTGGTGCTGGTGCCCCTGCCCTTCCTCTCCCCACCTCCCTCTCCTGCATCCCGGTGGGACAGGAGCAAAAAAACGGGAAAATGAGTCAAAACCAGGAGCTGGTGTTGCAGAGCGCCTGTGAGGACTCCAGGCAGCCCTGGAGGTGTGAGCAGGGATTTTTTTTATCCCCCTGGAGCCCGGCCCCTGGAGGTGTGAGCAGGGTTTTTTTTAATCCCTGTCAGCTCTGGGATGGAAAAGGAGAAGCCCTGAGCTCCGGGTGCTGCGGGAATTTGGAGGATGCAGGGAGCCGGGGAGGGGCTGGGTGATTTTTTAACCCCTCACAGGCACCTGCCTGCCAAACCCTGAGCTCCTGCTGCTTCTCCAGCAGCCAGGGCTGGCTGGCAAAGCCAAACAAAATCGTCCAAGCCTTGTTTTGAATCCTGCTCAGAGCTGCAGCTGAGGGAGAGGGGATGGGGCGAGGCTGCCAGGAGGGAAGGAAGGAGGGAAAGAAGAAAGGAAGGAAGGAAAGAAAGAAGGAAAGTGTCTGTAGCTGTATCTGTCTTTTCCTCCCTGCCTCTCTCTGCTCTCCTTTCTCTCTTTCTCTCTTTTTCTCTGTCTCTCTTTCCTGTTTGCTCTGTGTCTTGTGTTTTACAGTGTTGCCTGTGTGGAGGAAGGAATTCTGTCCTGGCACCACCCTCCTGCTCCGTGCCGGGACACCTCTGCTGGCAGCGGGGCTCTGCCCCTCCTCTCCGTGGCCTCTCCTGGCCTCCTCTCACTGCTCCCACCTCTCTCTAGTTTGGCCCGAGAGCCCCCCAGGACGGAGAGGTTGCCCCGGGCTCTGTCCCCCCCCTCGCCCCAAACTCTGCCTGCCGGAGCGGGAATTGCCGGGCTCTTGTGCCGTTCCTCGGAGGCAGAGGAGAGAGGGAGCAGAGGTGGGTGCTGGCAGCCCCCTGCTCCTCAGCCAGCTCCTCCTGGGGCTGCTGCGTCCCTCTGGATGCTCCTGCCTGATCCTCCCTCTCCTAAATCCCCACTGACCCCCCCGGCTTCCCCTCCCCGGGGCTGTGCCGCCCGTCCCTGCGCTGTCCCGGCTGTGTCCTGCTTGTCCCCGGGCTCCACGCGGGTCCCGGCTGCCTCTCCTGGGGCTCCTCCCTGGGGATGTTTCCCTGTGGAGCGGTGCCGGAGCTCGCTGGGTGTCCCAGGGACTCATTGATGGGTTCGGTGCCTCTTCCCTGCGGGCTGGGCTGGCAGGGGAGCTCGGTTTTCCCAGGATTTCTCAGAATTTGGGATTCTCGCATGCCCGGGCTTGGTTGGGTGTCTGCTCAGAGCCACGGAAGCTTTGGGTTGGAGGGATCTTAAATTATCCCGCAATTCTGACCCTCCCACCATCCCTGCTCGCTCCTGGAGCATTCCAGGCTCAGCTCAGGTGAAGGATCACACCTGGAATCACCCAGGGGTGCAGAGAGAGGCTTTGGCCTTCCCCGTGCCTCAGTTTCCCTCCCTCCAGGACAGAGCAGGGATCAAAGCAGGCCGGGATTAAAGCCCAGCTCAGCAGGTCCTCGTTGCTCCCACCCGCAGCAAAATCGGTGCCGAACCCCCCCAGAGATGTCTGGAGGTGCCCGAGGCTGCATGTGGGATATTCCAGGCTGGGATTTGGGATATTCCAGGCTGGGATTTGGGATATTCCAGGCTGGGATTTGGGATATTCCAGGCTGGGATTTGGGATATTCCAGGCTGGGATTTGGGATATTCCAGGCTGGGATTTGGGAATTCCACGTGCTGCATGTGGGATATTCCAGGCTGGGATTTGGGATATTCCAGGCTGGGATTTGGGAATTCCACGTGCTGCATGTGGAATATTCCAGGCTGGGATTTGGGAATTCCACATTGCTGCATGTGGGATATTCCAGGCTGGGATTTGGGAATTCCAGGCTGGGATTTGGGAATTCCACGTGCTGCATGTGGGATATTCCAGGCTGGGATTTGGGATATTTCCAGGGATTTGGGAATTCCACGTGCTGCATGTGAGATATTCCAGGCTGGGATTTGGGATATTCCAGGCTGGGGTTTGGGAATTCCACATTGCTGCATGTGGAATATTCCAGGCTGGGATTTGGGATATTCCACGTGCTGCCTGTGGGATATTCCAGGCTGGGATTTGGGAATTCCACATTGCTGCATGTGGGATATTCCAGGCTGGGATTTGGGAATTCCAGGCTGGGATTTGGGAATTCCACGTGCTGCATGTGAGATATTCCAGGCTGGGATTTGGGATATTCCAGGCTGGGGTTTGGGAATTCCACATTGCTGCATGTGGAATATTCCAGGCTGGGATTTGGGATATTCCACGTGCTGCCTGTGGGATATTCCAGGCTGGGATTTGGGAATTCCACATTGCTGCATGTGGGATATTCCAGGCTGGGATTTGGGAATTCCAGGCTGGGATTTGGGAATTCCACGTGCTGCATGTGAGATATTCCAGGCTGGGATTTGGGATATTCCAGGCTGGGGTTTGGGAATTCCACATTGCTGCATGTGGAATATTCCAGGCTGGGATTTGGGATATTCCACGTGCTGCCTGTGGGATATTCCAGGCTGGGATTTGGGAATTCCACATTGCTGCATGTGGGATATTCCAGGCTGGGATTTGGGATATTCCCAGGGATTTGGGAATTCCATGTGCTGCATGTGGGATATTCCAGGCTGGGATTTGGGATATTTCCAGGGATTTGGGAATTCCACGTGCTGCATCTACGGCGTTTTCCTGCTGGGGGAGGACAGGGCTGGGTTCTCCATCAGGGCTGGCCCTCCCTGTGCTCCCACTCCCATTCCCGAGGGCCTCAAACCAGGGATGATCTTTGCTCCACACCCAGGAAAATCCTGTCCAGAGGGGATTTCCCCGTGGGAGCGGCGTCTGTGCGTGGGGAGAACCTGGTTTGGGGGCAAAACAGGGAAACCAAACAGGGGCAGCACCCCGGGGAGCAATTCCTGGTCCTTGGGAAGAGCTCAGAGCTGCAGGGACAGAGCTGGAGCGGGGCTGGAGTCGTGTCCTTGTGCCTGAGCTGTGCTGCTTTAGCACGGGAAGGATTTTTTTCCAAGAAAGTTAGAGCAAAACCCAATTAGTGACTGGTTCTGAGGCTGACAGCTCGATTGAACAATTAGAGAGGTGACAGAGGGAACACACAGGCTTCAAAATCAGAAAAACCCCGGGAAATCTCTGTTCTCCCCCCGTTCCTTCGCACACCCTCAGCTCCAGGCTGTGACTTGGAGCTTCCCAGAGGGGCAGATCCCGCTCCTGCCGTTCCCGGGCCCTTCCCCGCCTGGCTGGAGGTGTCACCAAGGTGCCACCAAGGTGCCACCGAGGTGCTGGTGACAGGGGGGTGCCCAGGCCCTTCCCCAGCTCTGTGCTCTGTGTCTGCTCCTGTCGCATCCTCTGTCCCTGCCTGTGTCCTCGTCCTGTGTCCGTGTCACCCCTCCCTGGTGTCCTGTCCCTGTGCCAGCCCCCCCGGAGGGTCACCAGGACCTGTCTGTCCCCAGCCTGTCTGTCTGTCTGTCCCCAGCCTGTCTGTCTGTCCCCAGCCTGTCTGTCTGTCTGTCCCAGCAGCACGGCCGCTCCTTCCCTGGCTCCTGGCTGGTGCAGGGGGGGATTCCTGCGGGAATTCTTGGTTGGGAGCTGGGGTGAACCCCTGGGATGTCCCTGCCAGCAGGGTCGGGTTGTCCCTGATGGGGCAGCTGAGACAGCTTTTATTCCATTTTCGGTCTCACGTGAAGGGTGAGGCAGTACAGATGTTACCATCACAATCAGAACCCAAACTATTTTCCAATTCCAGTACATTTGAAGTGTTTTTTGACCTCTCAGCTTTTGCTGCCAGGGCATGGCTTGGCATGGGCTGTCTGCTGGCACGGGCTGTTTGGCACTTTGCCCCGGCGGGGCTGGGGGGGATCCCAGTGGGGCTCGGGGGGATCCCTCAGGGGCTCAGGGGGATCCCTCGGGGGCTCGGGGCGATCCCAGTGGGGCTCGGGGCGATCCCCTCGGAGGCTCGGGGGGATCCCCTCGGGGGCTCGGGGGGATCCCCTCGGGGGCTCGGGGGGATCTCCCGGGGGCTCGGGCGGATCCCAGTGGGGCTCAGGGGGATCCCTCGGGGGCTCAGGGGGATCCCCCCGAGGGCCAGGGTGATCCCCCCAAGGCTCGGGGCACTGCCGGGGTCCATTCCTGAGGACTGGGCCGAGGGAAGGACAGGGAATGTCCCCGTCCCACCCCACAGCAGCTCCCTGGGCTGGGCTGGGCTGGGATCCATGGGCTGGGATCCATGGGCTGGGATCCATGGGATGGGATCCCTGGGATGGGATCCCTGGGATGGGATGGGGTGGGATCCATAGGGTGGGATAATGGGATGGGATAATGGGATGGGATGGGATCCATGGGATGGGATGGGGTGGGATGGGTGGAACCGAGCGTGTCCTCTCCAGCCGGCTCCTCCTGGGGAGCCCCTCGGGATTTTTGGGGGTCCCAGGGAAGGGAACCCTCCCCGGGAGCTTTCTGGAAGGTTCTGCCGGTGCTGCGCCCCCATTTCTGGCCAGGGCGAGGTGGGATCCTGTTCCTGGTGTGGGGAGGAGATCCCGTCCCTGCTGCCCACCCCTGACCCTGCCACGCGTGGGGACCATGCTGGGGTGGCACGGAGGGGACAGGGGCTGGGCTGGCACACCCTGCTCCGCTCAGAAACCAAAAAAACCCCAAAAACCCCTTAAATATAACTAAAACCTTCCAACAAAAACATTCACACCATCGTGTAATAACATAATCATTTTATCTTACAATAGTAAGAAAATAATACAATTATATAATCTCATATTGCAATAAAACACATCAAAAACAAATCCTTTACTAATAATCAAATAAATTTTTGTGACCCTATAAATCTCCAAAACCAATTTTCACAACATTAAAAGTAACAGCTCAAACCATCATCATCAAAACCAAAACAAAATGACTGGCAGCAGCAAGCAAAAATGTCACAATTTATCTACCCTTAAAAACAACAAAAAAAATCGAATTAAGCATTACAAAAATCAAAAATATTACGAATTACGTTATTGAACTATACAAGTATTTGTTCAATTTACTACCCAAGTCGTAAAGTATTACAAACAGAATCAAATTGAAAAAAAAAAATTAAATAAAATACTGTTGAACGCAATATTATAATATCTAATAATATCTAATAGCTAATAATATCTAATGTTATCTAATATATAATGTTATGTAATATCTAATGTTATCTAATATCTAATGTTATCTAATATCTAATGTTTTCTAATATCTAATGTTATCTAATATCTAATGTTATCTAATATATCTAATAGATATCTAATATCTAATATATATTCTATATAGAATATATATCTAATATATATCTAATATCTAATATATATCTAATATCTAATAATATCTAATATCTAATATAAACATCTAATATATATTATTGGATATTAGATATGTTAATCTAATTGATCTAATATAAACATACATTCGATATATTTTTATATTGTATATAAATATTTATAAATATAAAAAAATATATTAAAACACGTATTTTTTGCCCATCAGCTTTTGCCACACACTGCTGCTAACACCTCTTAACAGTTCATACACGAATCTCCATCCACCAACAATTCAAAAAATGATAAAAACACATAAACCAATAACTGATAATTAACAATTCATTAACCGCCGTGTCTCCCCGCAGACCTGGGCGCGCCCAGCCCCTGCCTGGGCGTGGAGTGCGCGTTCGGCGCCGGCTGCGTGGTGAAGAACCGCGAGCCCGTGTGCGAGTGCCAGCAGCAGTGCCAGGGCCGCTACGACCCCGTGTGCGGCACCGACCTGCGCACCTACGGCAACCCCTGCGAGCTGCGCGCCACCGCCTGCCTGCTGCAGAGGGACATCGGCGTGCGCCACAAGGGGCCCTGCGGTAAGGGACAGCCGGGGGGCGGTGGCGGTGTCCTCAAAAGGGACATCGAGATAAAGGACAAGGAGACTGGTGGTAAGGGACGGGCGGGTGGCGGTGGTGGTGCTGGCGTTGTCCTCAAAAGGGACATTGTCCCCAAAAGGGCATTGGTGTGTGCCACAAGGGGCCCTGCGGTAAGGGACAGCCGGGGGGGTGGTGGCAGTGTCCCCAAAAGGGACATTGTCCTCAAAAGGGACATTGGCGTGTGCCACCAGGGGCCCTGTGGTGAGGGACAGCTGGGGGGTGGTGGTGACAGTGGTTGTGTCCCCAAAAGGGACATTGTCCTCAAAAGGGACATTGGTGTCTGGCACAATGGTGGTAAGGGACAAGCTGGTGGTGGCTGTGTCCTCAAAAATGACGTCAGCATCCAAGACAAGGGGCCTTTGATAAGATTTGTGTTGGAGATGGATCTTTTGTTGTGATTTTGTTGTTCTTTTGTTGTTGTTTCTTTTGTCGTTGTTTTGTTGTTGTTCATGGTCTGCCTCCTCAAAAGGGACACCAGGACGAAGCATGAGGGGCCCTGTGGGCAGATTTGGGCTGGGATTGTTGTTTTGTTGTTGTTTTGTTGTGGTTTGTTATCCTCCAGGGCAGGATAAAATCTTCCAGGGCAGGACAAAAACCTCCGGGGCAGGATAAAAACCTCCAGCGTGATAAAAACTTCCAGGCTAGAATAGAAACCTCCAGGCCAGGATAAAATCTTCCAGGCTAGAATAAAAACCTCCAGGGCAGGATCAAAACCTCCAGGCCAACAGCAGGAACCCGAGCAGGGGGTTGGCGCCTCCTCCTCCCCCATGCCAAGGCAGCAGCTGCTGTGTGAAAGAGAAAAGCAGGAAAAGCACCTTGGAGCCAGATTCCTCCTGAAATGAGCGGCGGGGATGAATCAGTGAATCCCCAGGAGCCGGGGATGTGCTGGCTGCTGTCCCCTGCCAGCAGGGAGGGCTGCTTGGAGGGGGAATTTTGAACCAAACCCGAGGTGTTTCTGTGCCCGGGAGCTGTGCCAGGTGAAATGATGGGGCTGGGGGTGGCAGCCCCTTCCCACCCCTGCCCCGGAGCCGGTGCTGATTTATTGCTCCCTGTGATTGTCCCCTCTCCAGCTGGCCCAGCCTCGGTGACAGTGACATTTCAGCCCCTTTCCCCTGGCCCTGGTGGCTTTTAGGAGGAGCTCTGGCCTTGGTTCCTCCCTGCTCCTGCATCCCCTCCTGGCACCGCTGCTGCAGGAGGAGGGGGCAGCGAGCTCTTATTTCTGTATTATTTGGGTTTAGAGGTTTTCTTTCTGTACTATTTGTGTTTTAGAGCTTTTAGTTCTGGAGTATTTTGTTTAGAGCTTTTAGTTCTGTATTAGTTGGGTTCAGAGCTTTTATTTCTGGAGCATTTGGGTTTAGAGCTTTTGATTCTGCATTATTTGGGTTTAGAGTTTTTGATTCTGCAGCATTTGGGTTTAGAGCTTTTATTTCTGTACTATTTAGATTTAAAGCTTTTATTTCTGTACTATTTAGGTTTAAAGCTTTTATTTCTGCGCTATTTGGGTTTAGAACTTTTATTTCTGTACTATTTGTGTTTAGAGCTTTTAGTTCTGCAGCATTTGAGTTTAAAGCTTTTATTTCTGTACTATTTAGATTTAAAGCTTTTATTTCTGTATTATTTGGGTTTAGAGCTTTTATTTCTGCAGTATTTGGGTTTAGAGCTTTTAGTTCTGTACTGTTTGGGTTTAAATCTTTTATTTCCGCAGTATTTGAGTTCAGAGCTTTTATTTCTGTACTATTTGGGTTTAGAGCTTTTATTTCTGTATTGCTTGTGTTTAGAGCTTTTAGTTCTATATTATTTGTGTTTAGAGCTTTTACTTCTGTACTATTTGGGTTTAGAACTTTTAGTTCTGTATTTGTTGGGTTTAAAGCTTTTATTTCTGGAGTATTTGGGTTTAGAGCTTTTATTTCTGTACTATTTGAGTTTAGAGCTTTTATTTCCGCAGTATTTGAGTTCAGAGCTTTTATTTCTGTATTATTTGTGTTTAGAGCTTTTAGTTCTGTATTTGTTGGGTTTAAAGCTTTTGTTTCTGGAGTATTTGGGTTTAAAGCTTTTACTTCTGTACTATTTAGGTTTAGAGCTTTTATTTCCTCAGTATTTGAGTTCAGAGCTTTTATTTCTGTACTATTTGCATTTAGAGCTTTTATTTCTGTACTCTTTGGTTTAGTTCTGTACTATTTGCCTTTAAAGCTTTTATTCCCTCAATATTTGTGTCCCACCCTGATTTTCTGTCCCTGCCCGTCTCAGACCGCTGCGGGCAGTGCCGGTTCGGTGCCCTGTGCGAGGCGGAGAGCGGGCGCTGCGTGTGCCCCACCGAGTGCGTGCCCTCGGCGCAGCCGGTGTGCGGCACCGACGGCAACACCTACGGCAGCGAATGCGAGCTGCACGTGCGGGCCTGCACCCAGCAGAGGGACATCGCCGTGGCCGCCCAGGGGCCCTGCAGTGAGTGTCCCCTCTGTCCCCACTGTCCCCACCCTGCCCGGTGTCACCCGGTGTCGCCCGGTGTCACCCGGTGTCGCCCAGCCGGGATGCGCGGCCCTGCCCCGCCAGCGACCGGGGGATGCCGCGGTCGGTGCTGCTGATGCTGGGGTGGTTCGTCCTCTTGGGACCAACTTTTGGGGAGAAAAAGGGAGATTTGGGGAAAATTTGGGGGGAATCGGTGGGAAAATGGTGAAAAGCGGTGGGAAAATGGCGAAAAGCGGTGGGAAAATGGCGAAAAGCGGTGGGAAAATGGCGAAAATCGGTGGGAAAATGGTGAAAATCGGTGAGACAATGGTGAAAATCGGTGGGAAAATGGTGAAAAGCGGTGGGAAAATGGTGAAAATCGGTGAGACAATGGTGAAAATCGGTGGGAAAATGGTGAAAATCGGTGAGACAATGGTGAAAATCGGTGGGAAAATGGTGAAAAGCGGTGGGAAAATGGTGAAAAGCGGTGGGAAAATGGTGAAAATCAGGGGGAAAACAGCAAAAATCGGGGGAAATTTGGGGAATTGAGGGAAATCAAGAGGAAATTGGAGTTTGGGTTATTTAGGAGAAACTGGGGAAAAAAAGAGAAAATTTTGGGAAAAGTTTGGGTAAAAAAGGGGGGGAAACGGTGAAAAAACGGTGAAAATCGGTGGCAAACCAGTGAAAATCGGGGGAAATTTGGGGGGAATTGAGGAAGATCAAGAGGAAATCGGAGTTTAGGTTATTTAGGAGAAATTGGAGGAAATAAAAGAGAAAATTTTGGGGAGAAAAAGTGAAAGTTTGGGGAAAACAGTGGGAAAATGATGAAAATTGGTGAAAAAATGACAATAATTGGCGGAAGTTTGGGGAAAATGTGAGGGGCAATGGGGGAAAATCAGGAAAAACAAGGGAAAAAAGTCCTTGAAAATTTTGGGGAAAAATCAGGAAAAAACTGCGTGAAATGTGAGGAAAAATGGGGAAAAATCAGGAAAAATGGGAAAAAAATCACAAAAAATTGGGAAAAATCAATGAAAAATGAGGGGAAAATCAGGAAAAAATGGGGGAAAAATCACAAAAAATTGGGAAAAATCAAGGAAAAAATGGGGGAAAAATCAGGAAAAAATGGGGAAAAAATCAGGAAAAAATGGGGGAAAAATCACAAAAAATTGGGAAAAAGTGCCCCCCTGTGTTGTTTGTGTGAGCCGAGCAAAGAAATTGGATTAATGTCGGTGGGGCCGATCAGGAGTTGGGGTAGAAATGTAGAAATGTGTAACAGCAGCAGCCTCGCCCTCCCCTCCGTCCCCTGGGCTCGGTCCCTCTTTGTTGCTGCCTCTCTTCGCTGCTCCCCAGCCCGCGGGGCTGGCTGGGCTAATTAATTAATTAATTAAAAGCCCTGCTCGGCTCCTTCATTAGCACAGAACGATTGGAGCCTCATAAATCCCGTCCAGCTGGGGCTGGGCTGGGATTCCCGGGAATTCGGGGAAGGGTGGGCGAGGGTGGCAGCGGACTCCTGGAATAGGCGGGTCAAAGGGATTTTTATCTCCAGGAAGGGAAACCCCAAAATGCTCAGCGCTCCAATTTTATCCTCGTTAAATGCGGGGGAAATGGGGGGGGAAATGGGGGGGAAAAGCGGGGAAAAAGCGGGGAAAAAGCGGGGAAAAAATAGAAAAAAAATTAGAAAAAAATTAGAAAAAATATAGAAGAAATATAGAAGAAATATAGAAGAAATATAGAAGAAATATAGAAGAAATATAGAAAAAATATAGAAAAATATAGAAAAAATATAGAAAAAATATAGAAAAATATAGAAAAATATAGAAAAAATATAGAAAAAATATAGAAAAAATGCAGAAAAAATATAGAAAAAATGCAGGAAAAAATGCAGGATAAATACAGAAAAAATATAGGATATATATACAGAAAAAATACAGGATAAATACAGAAAAAACCAGAAAAAATACAGAAAAAAAAAAAACCAGAAAAAAAACCCCAGAAAAAAACCCAGAAAAAATACAGAAAATACCCAGAAAAAATATAGAAAAAACCCCAGAAAAAAAATGGAAAAAATATAGAAAAAAACCCAGAAAAAAAATCAGAAAAAAAGCAGAAAAAATACAGAAAAAACCCAGAAAAATACAAAATAAATGCAGAATAAATACAAAATAACACCCCCCAGCTGTGCGCCAAGCCCCCGGCGGGCGCTGGGGTGGCTGAGCGTGTCCCCCCCGTGTCCCCTCCTGTGTCCCCGCCTGTCCCCAGGGTCGTGCGGTGGCTCCGTGTGCTCCTTCGGCAGCCACTGCGTGGGCGGGCGGTGCGTGTGCCCCCGCTGCGAGCGCCAGCCCCCGGCCCCCGTGTGTGGCACCGACGGTGTCACCTACGCCAGCGCCTGCCAGCTGCGCGTGGCCTCGTGCCAGCTGCAGAGGAGCATCGAGGTGGCCAGGACGGGGCCCTGCGAGGACGGTAACGCTGGGCTGGGCTTGGGGAGGGGGAAAGGGGGGAAGGAGGGGAGAGGGTTGGGCATCGGGAGTGGGGATGGTTGTCCCCTGTGCCCTGGGAGACCCCAAAATGTCCCCAAAAAAGTGGGTCCTGTGCCAGCCCTGCTGCTCCCCTGTGACACCGCAAAAATCCCCCAAAACAGCAGGTGCTGTGCCAGGCACGGTTACCTCACTGACCTCTGTGCCCTGTGAGATCCCAAAAAACCCCAAAATAGCAGGTGCTGTGCCAGCCCTGCTGCCCTGCTGTGCTCTGGGAGACCCCAAAACGCCCCAAAAGAGCAAGTCCTGTGCCAGGCACGGTTCCCTGCTGCCCCTCCATGTCCTGTGAGACCCCAAAAATCCCCCAAAACAGGAAGTCCTGTGCCAGCCACTCTTCCTTGCTGCCCTGCTGTGCCCTGGGACACCCCAAAATGTCCCCAAAAGAGCAGGTCCTGTGCCAGGCACGGTTACCTCACTGACCTCTGTGCCTTGTGAGACCCCACTGTGCCCTGTGAGACCCCAAAAAAACCCCAAAACAGCAGGTCCTGTGCCAGGCACAGTTACCTCACTGCCCCTCTGTGCCCTGAGACCCCAAAAAGCCCAAAACAGCAGCAGGTCCTGTGCCAGCCCTGCTGCCCCTCCATGTCCTGGGAGACCCCAAAAATCCCCCAAAACAGGAAGTCCTGTGCCAGCCACTCTTCCTTGCTGCCCTGCTGTGCCCTGGGACACCCCAAAATGCCCCAAAACAGCCGGTGCTGTGCCAGCCACAGTTACCTCACTGCCCCTCTGTGCCCTGAGACCCCAAAAACCCCAAAACAGCAGGTCCTGTGCCAGCCACGCTTCCCTGCTGCCCCTCTGTGCCCCACTCCTGTGCCAGCCCCTTTCTCATTCCAGCCCCATTCCTCTGCCCCAATTTTTTCCCATTTTACCCTTGGACACTTCCAGGGATGGGGCACCCCTTGCCAGGCCCTCACAGGGAGGAATTTTTTCATTATATTCCATCTAAATTTCCCTGTTTTCAGTTTGAAGCCGTTCCCCCCTGTCCTGTCTGTGCATCCCGGGTGAATTTTCCCTCTCCAGTGCCATCCCTGACCCCTGGCAGGGCTTTGGCGCTGGGTGATCTTTGAGGTCCCTTCCAACCCAACCCATCCCACGGCTCTGTTGACTCAGCAGAGCCCCAGGGAAGGTTTTGGAAGCTCCACCTTGCTGGGTGAGCCTAAAAAATCAAGAATTCACTGAGTTCTCCCACTCTGGGGGAAGCTGTGGGTTCCTGCTGGCACGGGGAGGGAGCTGAGGGTCCCTGGCACACGGTGGAGGGGCTGGGGAGGACGTCAGAGCTGAGGGGAGAAGACAGAGCAGGGTGTTTGATCACAGCCCTGCCCGGGGGACTGCAGGTTGCTGTCCCTCTGCGAGCAGAGCCTGAATAATTCTCTGTGTAATGCCAAAGCCCGGCCTTTGATCACGGCATGAAAAGGGCCAGGTTCCCCTTCCCCCCCTCTCCTTTTCCCCTTGAGCAGGCTTTGAAATCAGCCCCGTCTCTGCTGCTGCTGCTGCTGCTGGAGCTGTGGGGGCTTCAAACCTCTCCTGCCCCAACTTCAGCCCCAAACCCTTTCCCTCTCCCAGCCCCAAACCCTTCCCTCTCCCTGCCCCAAACCTTTCCCTCTCCTGCCCCAACTTCAGCCCCAAACCCTTCCCTCTCCCTGCCCCAAACCCTTCCCTCTCCCTGCCCCAAACCTTTCCCTCTCCCTGCCCCAAACCCCTTCCCTCTCCCTGCCCCAAACCCCTTCCCTCTCCCTGCCCCAAACCCTTTCCCCCTCCCAGCCCCAAACCCTTTCCCTCTCCAGCCCCAAACTCTTCCCTCTCCCTGCCCCAAACCCCTTCCCTCTCCCAGCCCCAAACCCCTTCCCTCTCCCAGCCCCAAACTCTTCCCTCTCCCAGCCCCAAACCCTTTCCCTCTCCCAGCCCCAAACCCCTTCCCTCTCTCAGCCCAAACCCTTTCCCTCTCCCAGCCCCAACTTCAGCCCCAAACCCCTTCCCTCTCCCTGCCTCAATTTCCAGCCCCAAACCCTTTCCCTCTCCCTGCCCCGACTTCCAGCCCCAGCGCCATCACTCAATTTTGGGAGCCTGTTCCAAGGTCTCCACTCAAATGTGGTGCTTGCCTGAGGGTCAGTGCCTTTTTTAGCACAGAAAGCCTGAAATTTTCAGCCTCCAGGGCTCCAACAGATCCTCCCATCCCACTCCGTGTGGGGCAGGATTTTGGGAATGAAAGGTGAAATATTCTGGGATTGGAATGGGGCTGTGCAGCTCCGAGTGTGTCCTCAAAGCAGGGCAGGGCTTTGTCCCCGTCCCCAGGGCTTTGTCCCCAACCCCAGGGCTTTGTCCCCAACCCCAGCGCTTTGTCCCCCCGGCTCTGCCCCATTTCTGTGTGGGGCAGAGTGTTCTGAGCCCCACAAGGGTTCCTCACACTCTGAGGGGTGCCAGCAGCCCCAGAAATGGCTGATAAAAATCAGCAGCACCATCGGAGGGGTTTTGATGAAGCAAAAAAGTTTTAATTAATGCCAAAATAACAAACTATGCAGAACAAAAGAGTAAAAGCTGTGCACAGTGCAGGGAGGCCCCTTGCACCTGCTAAAACACCCAAAATGCCCCAAAATGAGAATCTTTGTGCTCTCTCTAAAGTATTTAATGGTCTGGGAGGGGTTTTTGGCTTGCAGCCACATTTCTTGAGGAGCAGCTCAGGGGCCCAACAGGTGCTTTTGTCCCAGCACTGGGCCAATTATGGTGAGAAAAATTAAAAATTTCTGGTTCATTTTCCTCACAAATCCAAGGGTAAAACTCAAATTCTTTTCTAAATACGGAGACACGGGTGCGGCAGGGGAGGAGCACCGTGTCACCGTGGCTGTCCCTGTCCCCAGAGTGCGGCTCGGGGGGCTCCGGCTCGGGGGACGGCAGCGAGTGCGAGCAGGAGCGGTGCCGGCAGTTCGGCGGCTGGTGGGACGAGGACGCCGAGGACGAGCCCTGCGTGTGCGACTTCACCTGCCCGGCCGTGCCGCGCAGCCCGGTGAGCCCCGGCGCTGCCACCGCGCCCTCCGCGGCGGCACGGGCGGTGCCAGGGATGGGCGCCGTGTGCCGGGGAATGCCCTGAGCCGTGCCCTGGCTGTGCCGGCAGGTGTGCGGCTCCGACGGCGTCACCTACGCCAACGAGTGCGAGCTGAAGAGGACGCGGTGCGAGAAGCGCCAGGAGCTCTTTGTGGCCAGCCAGGGAGCCTGTCGGGGTGAGTGACCCCGGGAGTCACCCTGCCCTGCTGGGTGTGTCCCCGGGTGTGTCACCAGGTGTGTCCCTGGGTGTGTCCCCTGAGGGAAGTCACCCCTCCCTGCTGGGTGTGTCCCCGGGTGTGTCCCCTGAGGGAAGTCACCCCTCCCTGCTGGGTGTGTCCCTGGGTGTGTCCCTGGGTGTGTCACCAGGTGTGTCCCTGGGTGTGTCACCAGGTGTGTCCCTGGGTGTGTCCCCTGAGGGAAGTCACCCCTCCCTGCTGGGTGTGTCCCCGGGTGTGTCCTTGAGTTTGTCACCATGTGTGTCCCCTGGGGAAGCCACCCCTCCCTGCTGGGTGTGTCCCTGGGTTTGTCACCAGGTGTGTCCCTGGGTGTGTCCCCAGATGTGTCCCCTGGGGGAAGCCACTCCTCCCTGCTGGGTGTGTCCCTGGGTGTGTCCCTGGGTGTGTCACCAGGTGTGTCCCCTGAGGGAAGCCACCCCTCCCTGCTGGGTGTGTCCCTGGGTGTGTCCCCAGGTGTCCCTGGGTGTGTCCCCAGGTGTCCCCAGGTGTCCCTGGCTGTGTCCCTGGCTGTGTCCCCAGGTGTGTCCCTGTGTTTGTCCCTGGGTGTGTTCCCAGGTGTCCCTGGGTGTGTCCCTGGCTGTGTCCCCAGGTGTCCCTGGCTGTGTCCCCAGGTGTCCCTGGCTGTGTCCCCAGGTGTCCCTGGGTGTGTCACTGTGTTTGTCCCTGGCTGTGTCCCCAGGTGTCCCCAGGTGTCCCTGGGTGTATCCCCAGCTCTGTCCCCGGTCCCCTTTCCCTGTGAAGAGGCAGGAGTGGCTCCCAGGGGACACCCCCTCCCTGTCCCCTGCTGTCCCCACCCCCCTATTCCCACAGCCCCTCCATCTCCCAGCACCTCCCCGGGGCTTTGCTGCACCCCGGGTGCCGAAGTGACCCACGGTGTCCCCACGGTGTCCCCGTGCTGTCCCCGCAGCCCTGGCCACCACCCCGCCGCCCCTGCTGGTCCTGCACTGCAGCCAGAGCGTCTACGGCTGCTGCCCGGACAACGTCACGCTGGCGCTGGGCGTGGGAGCGGCCGGCTGTCCCAGTGAGTGCCACCTCGGGGACACCCAGGGGGGCTGCGGGGGGATTTACGGCTCCCCAGCCGTAGAATCGTGGGATGCTGGATTGGGAAAGCCCTCCCGAGTGGCGGCGGTCACCCCGAGATCGTGTCCCCGAGTGCCACATCCAGGGGTTTTCCGGGCGTTTCCAGGGGTGGGGATTGCAGCACTTCCCTGGAGAGCCCGTTCCAAACCCGGCCACTCCTTCAGAGAACAAAACATCCCAAACACCCACCCTGAACCTCCCCTGGGCAGCTGGATAATGGGAGAAGCAGCTGGATAATGGGAAAAAAAACACAGCTGGATAATGGAAAAAAGACCACAGCTGGATAATGGGAAGTGCAGCTGGGTAATGGGAAGTGCAGCTGGATAATGGGAAAAAACACAGCTGGATAATGGGGGAAAAACCACAGCTGGGTAATGGGAAAAAACACAGCTGGATAATGGGAAAAAACACAGCTGGATAATGGGAAAAGCAGCTGGATAACGGGAGGAGCTGTGAGGGTGTTGCTCAGGGGGATGCTCCAGGGGACAGGAGCATTTCCATATTTCCATCGCTCTGGCAGGGATGGTCTTTGGGTTTTCCAGTGGAAATCCTGCCCCAAATCCACAGACACAGCTTCCCATTTTCTGTGTTTCCCATGGAAATCCTGCCCCAAATCCACAGACACAGCTTCCCATTTTCTGTGTTTCCTGTGGAAATCCTGCCCCAAATCCACAGACACGGCTTCCAATTTTCTGTGTTTCCCATGGAAATCCTGCCCCAAATCCACAGACACAGCTTCCAATTTTCTGTGTTTCCCATGGAAATCCTGCCCCAAATCCACAGACACAGCTTCCCATTTTCTGTGTTTCCTGTGGAAATCCTGCCCCAAATCCATGGACTCATCCCCCCCCGTTGGCTGGGACCCAGATCCCCCCACTTCGTGTCCCACCCGTGTCCCACCCGTGTCCCACCCGTGTCCCACCCGTGTCCCTCGGGGGATTGTCCCCACTGAAGGAGCAGCCTGGATCCCCTGGGACACGTTTATATTGGATATAAATATAAATATATTTATATTCCCTCTCCCTGCCCTCGGATGTGCTCGCACCCGTGTCCCTTCTGTCCCCTCCCCGCAGGGACAAGGACAGCGTCACCGTGTCTATCTTTGGCCGCCTTCCCTCCATCAAGCCGTTAATGAATTAATAATTAATCACCTTCTAATAGCTTCCTTCCCCTCTGATGTTGATGAGAGAGGAGCTCTTGATAGCAGCCTGGGAGGGGGCAGGGGGGAGACGTGCTGAGAGCGGCGTGGTGGTGACATACGGGTGACACGGGTGACACAGGTGACACGGGGCTGTCCCCTGCCCTCAGGTACGTGCCAGTGCAACCCCTACGGCTCCTACGGTGGCTCCTGTGACCCGGGCACGGGCCAGTGCTCCTGCAAGCCCGGCGTGGGCGGCCTCAAGTGCGACCGCTGCGAGCCCGGCTTCTGGAACTTCCGCGCCATCGTCACCGACGGCAAGAGCGGCTGCACCCGTGAGTGACAGCGGGGACAGGGGTGTCACCCTCTGAGTGACAGCGGGGGGACAGGGGTGTCACCCTCTGAGTGACAGCGGGGGGACAGGGGTGTCGCCCCCTGAGTGACAGCGGGGGGACAGGGGTGTCACCCCCTGAGTGACAGCGGGGGGACGGGGTGTCACCCCCTGAGTGACAGCGGGGGGACAGGGGTGTCGCTCCCTGAGTGACAGGGACAGGGGTGTCACCCCCTGAGTGACAGCAGGGGACAGAGCTGTCAACCCCTGAGTGTGACGGGGGTGTCACCCTGTGGGTGTGACAGGGATAGGGGTGTCACCCCCTGAGTGACAGTGGGGAGACGGGGGTGTCACCCCTTGAGTGTGACAGGGAGGGGACAGGGGTGTCACCCCCTGAGTGACAGAGGGGGATGGGGGTGTCACCCCCTGAGTGACAGCGGGGGGACAGGGGTGTCACCCCCTGAGTGACGGTGGGGTAGGGGTGTCACCCTCTGAGTGACAGCAGGGGGACAGGGGTGTCACCTCTTGGGTATGATAAGGATGTCACCTCCTGAGTGTGACAGGCAGGGGACACTGTCTATGAGTGTTTTATCCTCCAATTCCCACCTTATAGCAGTGGGATTTCCCCTTTCCCACCCTATATCCATGGGATTTTCCCCTTTTCCACCCTATATCCGTGGGATTTCCCCTTTCCCACCCTATATCCGTGGAATTTTCCCGTTTCCCCTCTCGCAGCGTGCCACTGCGACCCCGTGGGCTCGGTGCGGGATGACTGCGAGCAGATGACGGGGCTGTGCTCCTGCAGGACGGGCATCACGGGCATGAAGTGCAACCAGTGCCCCAACGGCAGCAAACTGGGCACCACGGGCTGCGAGAAAGGTCAGCGGGCTGCAGCGCCGGGATCTGGGGTCCTACAGCACCGGGATTTGGGGTCCTGCAGCACTGGGATCTGGGGTCCTGCAGCGCCGGGATCTGGGGTCCTGCAGCACCGGGATCTGGGGTCCTGCAGCACCGGGATCTGGGGTCCTGCAGCGCCGGGATCTGGGGTCCTGCAGCACCGGGATCTGGGGTCCTGCAGCGCCAGGATTTGGGGTCCTGCAGCACCGGGATTTGGGGTCCTGCAGCGCCGGGATTTGGGGTCCTGCAGCGCCGGGATCTGGGGTCCTGCAGCGCCGGGATCTGGGGTCCTGCAGCGCCGAATTTGGGGTCCTGCAGCGCCGGGATCTGGGGTCCTGCAGCACCGGGATTTGGGGTCCTGCAGCGCCGGGATCTGGGGTCCTGCAGCGCCGGGGTCTGGGGTCCTGCAGCGCCGGGATTTGGGGTCCTGCAGCGCCGGGATCTGGGGTCCTGCAGCGCCGGGATCTGGGGTCCTGCAGCGCCGGGATCTGGGGTCCTGCAGCGCCGGGATCTGGGGTCCTGCAGCGCCGGGATCTGGGGTCCTGCAGCGCCGGGATCTGGGGTCCTGCAGCGCCGGGATCTGGGGTCCTGCAGCGCTGGGGTCAGGGGGCTGCAGCGCCGGGATCTGGGGTCCTGCAGCGCCGGGATCTGGGGTCCTGCAGCACCGGGATTTGGGGTCCTGCTTATTGGGGGTTTGGGTCCTGTTTATTGGGGGGGTTTGAGTCCAGTTTATTTGGCATTTGGGGTCCCGTTCTTTTGGGTGTTCAGGTCCTGTTTATTTGGGATTTTGGGTCCAGTTCATTTGGGATTTTGGGTCCAGTTCATTTGGGATTTTGGGTCCAGTTTATTTGGGATTTTGGGTCCTATGTAACTGGGAGTTTGGTTTCTGTTTGTTTGAGATTTTGGCTGCTGACTAACTGGGATTCTGGGTCCTGCTTATTTGGGATTCTGGCTCCTGTATATTTGGGATTTTGGCTCCTGTATATTTGGGATTCTGGCTCCTGTATATTTGGGGTTTTAGCTCCTCTGTATTTGGGATTTTGGCTGCCCTCTATTTGGGATTTTGGTTTCTATCTATTTGGGGTTTTGGCTCCTGTCTATTTGGGATTCCAGCTCCTGTCTGTTTGGGATTTTGGCCCCTGTCCATTTGGGATTTTGGCCCCTGTATATTTGGGATTTTATCTCCTGTCTGTTTGGGATTTTGGCCCCTGTCCATTTGGGATTTTGGCCCCTCTATATTTGGGATTTTATCTCCTGTCCGTTTGGGATTTTGGCCCCTGTCCATTTGGGATTCCGGCTGCTGCCTGGGATGTTCCATGCACCCCCTGCTCTCCCTCCGCAGACCCCTCGGCCCCCAGGTCCTGCCAGGAGCTGCGCTGCGCCTTCGGGGCCTCGTGCGTGGAGCTGAACGGCTTCGCGCACTGCGAGTGCCCGTCCCCGCTGTGCGCCGAGGCCAACATGACCAAGGTTTGGGGACACTCTGGGGGGGCTCGGGGACATCCGGGATGGTTCACGTGCCTGTCCCCCACAGAACCAGGCAGGAATTCATTCTAGGGGGACACACAGGTCACAGATGTCCCCTGGCCCTGCTGGCACCTCCGAGGTGCCCTATGTCCCCCCCAGCCCACCCTGGTGCCCCGGAGGAGCCCCCCAAAAGTGCTGCCAGCTTTCAGGGCCCCGCTGATGTCACCGGGACGGGCCCAGAGGTGCAGCTGCGGTGTCCCCTGTGCCCTCAGGTGTGTGGCTCCGACGGTGTCACCTACGGGGACCAGTGCCAGCTGCAGACCATCGCCTGCAGGCAGGGCCAGCACATCACTGTCAAGCACGTGGGGCAGTGCCAAGGTGAGTGTCCCTGGGCAGTGTCACTGAGTGTCCCCTGGGCAGTGCCAAGGTGAGTGTCCCTGGGCAGTGTCACACTGAGTGTCCCCAAGGCAGTGCCACTGGGAATGTCCCCTGGGCAGTGCCACTGGGAATGTCCTCTGGGCAGTGCCACTGGGTGTCCCCTGGGCAGTGCCACGGTGAGTGTCACCAGGGCAGTGCCACGGTGAGTGTCCCCTGGGCAGTGTCACTGAGTGTCCCCTGGGCAGTGCCATTGGGTGTCCCCTGGGCTGTGCCACTGTGAGTGTCCCCCTGGGCAGTGCCATTGGGTGTCCCCTGGGCAGTGCCACGGTGAGTGTCACCAGGGCAGTGTCACACTGAGTGTCCCCTGGGCAGTGCCATTGGGTGTCCCCTGGGCAGTGCCACGGTGAGTGTCACCAGGGCAGTGCCACGGTGAGTGTCCCCTGGGCAGTGCCATGCTCAGTGTCCCCAGGGCAGTGCCACACTGAGTGTCCCTGGGCAGTGCCACGCTCAGTGTCCCCAGGGCAGTGCCACGGTGAGTGTCCCCTGGGCAGAGCCACGGTGAGTGTCCCCTGGGCAGTGCCATGCTCAGTGTCCCTGGGCAGTGCCATTGAGTGTCCCCAGGGCAGTGCCATTTAGTGTCCCCCTGGGCAGTGCCACACTGAGTGCCCCTGGGCAGTGCCACTGAGTGTCCCCAGGGCTGTGCCATGCTCAGTGTCCCCAGACAGTGCCACACTGAGTGTCCCCAGACAGTGCCATTGAGTGTCCCCAAGGCAGCACCAGCCCCGTGTCCTGCTGCCAGCCCTGGCTCTGCCACCCCATGGGACACCCCCTGGCACAGCAGGGAGTGTCCCTCAGGTGTCCCTCACCTCCCGTGTCTCCCCGCAGAGCCCCTGACCCACAGCAGCCCGGCCGTGTCCCCCACGCCGCTGCCCACGCTGCCCCCGGACCTCGTCCTGCTGCCCGCGCCCCCCCGGGCCACCCCGCAGCCCCCCCGGGCCACCGCGCAGCCCCCCCGGGCCACCGCACAGCCCCCCGCCGTGGCCACCAGCTCACCACCACCGGGAGCCGAGCCCACGGAGCGAGGCCACCCCGCCACGGGGCGTGTGACACCCACCGGGCCGGCCACCAGCACACCCCAGCTCGCCCCCGAGGCCACCGCCCGCCTGCTGGCCACCGCGCCCGTGGTGGCGGCCACCGGCCGGCCGGGCTACGGCGAGTCCGGCAGCGCCGAGGGCAGCGGGGACCAGGACATGGGCGCCAGCGGCGACCTGGAGTCCAGCGGGGCGGGATCCGCCGGTGAGTGCCACCCCTGGGGCTGCACCCCGCTGGGTGTCACCGCCGGGGTGTCCCAATGTCCCCTCGGTGTCCCCCAGGCGAGGAGGAGCCGGACGAGGGCCGGGTGACGGCCACGCCTGCCGTGGAGAGGGCCACGTGCTACAACAGCGCCCTGGGCTGCTGCTCCGACGGCAAAACCGCGGCCGCCGACGCCGAGGGGAGCAACTGCCCCGGTGAGCGCGGCACTGGGGAGGGCTGGGGTCACCCTGGGGTCAGGAATTGGGGATCTGTCCAGGTGGGATGGCACACAGAGCTCTCCAGGTGGATTTGGGGTCAGGAATTGGGGATCTCTCAAGGGAGGTGACACAAAGAGCTCTCCAGGTGGATTTGGGGATGGGGGAAGGTTTGGGGTCAGGAATGGGGGATCTGTCCAGGTGGATTTGGGGTCAGGAATTGGGGATCTGTCCAGGTGGATTTGGGGTCAGGAATTGGGGATCTGTCCAGGTGGGATGGCACAGAGAGCCCTGCAGGTGGATTTGGGGCTGGGGGAGGGCTGGGGGTCACCTTGGGGTCAGGAATTGGGGATCTGTCCAGGTGGATTTGGGGTCAGGAATTGGGGATCTGTCCAGGTGGATTTGGGGTCAGGAATTGGGGATCTGTCCAGGTGGATTTGGGTCAGGAATTGGGGATCTCTCCAGGTGGATTTGGGGTCAGGAATTGGGGATCTGTCCAGGTGGATTTGGGTCAGGAATTGGGGATCTCTCCAGGTGGATTTGGGGTCAGGAATTGGGGATCTGTCCAGGTGGATTTGGGGTCAGGAATTGGGGATCTGTCCAGGTGGGATGGCACAGAGCTCTCCAGGTAGATTTGGGGCTGGGGGAAGGTTTGGGGTCAGGAATCGGGGCCATGTCCCAGATTTTCTCTCACTGAAGTCCTTTCTTGTTCCTTGGGGTTTCCAATTCCAAAAGGACATTCCCTTTTCCTCTGGGAAAACTTTCCCTTTTAACCCATAAAGGACAGTGCCTGTGTGGAGGGAAAGGGGAAAGGAAAAGGAAAAGGGAAAGAAGAAGGGGAAAGAAGGGGAGAGCGAAAGGGAAAAGAGAAAGGGAGAGAGAAAAGGAAAAGGGAGAGGAAAAGGGAAACGGAGAGGGAAAGAAAAAAGGGCATGGGAAATGGGAAAGGGAGAGAGAAAGGGATAAAGGGAAAGGGAAAAGGGAAAGGGAGAGGAAAGAGGAAAGGGAGAGGGAGAGAGAAAGGGATAAAGGGAAAGGGGAAGAGGAAAGGGAAAGGAAAAAGGAAAAGGACTCTCCCTTGTGGTTCCCTCAGCCGGATCTCTCCATCCTCTGCCTCCCCAGGCCAGGCCCCATTCTTGGCACTCCCGGTGCCGCTCCCGGGTGGTTTGGCAGGGCTGGCCAGGCCTGGTGTCCCTGTGCCAGGCCTGGTGTCCCTGTGCCAGGTGTCCCCGTGTCCCCAGCCCCGTGTGGGCCCCGTGGGCGCCCGCGGGCCGTGCTGGCATGTCCTCTAACGTGTCTCTCTTGTCACCCAGCGGAGCAGGGGCGCTGCTCTCCGCGCCGGAGCTCGCAGGAACGCGTCTGGTAAAAGCTGCCATCTCCAGCCTGGTCTTTGCCATCCGCTCCAGCACTAACCCCCCATGGCTGTCCCCGTCCCATCCCGACTAACCCGGCACTGGCACTACCCCCACACTGCCATCCCCCTTTGCCAGGGCTCCGGCGCTCCCCCGCGCCCCCTGCCCAGCTAAGGGGGCTTTGTCTTGTGTCCCCTCCCTCCCGCAGCCACCAAGGTGTTCCAGGGGGTGCTGATCCTGGAGGAGGTGGAGGGCCAGGAGCTGTTCTACACCCCCGAGATGGCCGACCCCAAATCCGAGCTCTTCGGGGAGACGGCGCGGAGCATCGAGAGCGCGGTGAGGCTCCGGCAGAAAAGGGAACCCTGTGGGGCCCAAAACTGTCAGGATGCAGCTGGGAAAGCCCTGCAGGATCACCAAACCCAGCCCAGCACCCCCGTGTGCCACATCCTCGCCTTCCTCGGGCTCCTGCAGGGGTGGGGATTCCACCGCCTGTGCCAGGGCCTGGGCACCTTTTCAGGGAGGAAATTTTTCCTTCCTGGCCAACCTCAGCCTCTCCTGGCGCAGTTTGAGGCTCTCTGGTGTCCTCCTGTCGCTGGGGAAGAGCCTGACCCCCGCCCAGCCACGGCTCCCCTGGGGCTGTGCTGGCTCCGAAATCCCTTTCCCAGCCTGACCTGGATGCTGGGGCTGTTCTGACACCTCTGGGCTTCCCCCAGTCCTTTATCTCCAGGAAAAGCCCCGAGACAAAGACACATCCAAAAATCCTTTTTGCCTCCAGTTCAGCCTGCCCGAGAGTCAGGATCTTTCCCTGATCCCATCCCAGGAATTTCCATTATTCAGGATGTTCTCTTTCTTTCTCCTGCTCTGCTCTGCTCTTCCTCACCACGGGGATGGTTCCATGTCCCACTTTATTTATGGATCCTGTTCTTCCCTTTTCCCTAAAGAACAGCTGGAATTGTCACAGCACATCCCTGAAACAAACCCAGGCCTGCCTGAGAGTCAGGATCTTTCCCTGATCCCATCCCAGGAATTTCCATTATTCAGGATGTTCTCTTTCCTTTCTCCTTCTCTGCTCTGCTCTTCCTCACCACGGGGATGGTTCTGTGTCCCACTTTATTTATGGATCCTGTTCTTCCCTTTTCCCTAAAGAACAGGGAACAGCTGGAATTGTCACAGCACATCCCTGAAGAAACCCAAGCCTGCTCCAGAGTCAGGATCTTTCCCTGATCCCATCCCAGGAATTTCCATTAATCAGGATGTTCTCTTTCTTTCTCCTGCCCTGTTCTGCTCTTCCTCACCACGGGGATGGTTCTGTGTCCCACTTTATTTATGGATCCTATTTATGCCCTAAGGAACAGCTGGAATTGTCACAGCACATCCCTGAAACAAACCCATGCCTGCCCCAGTCAGGATCTTTCCCTGATCCCATCCCAGGAATTTCCATTAACCTTTTCCTTTCCCTCCCTCCCAACGCAGCTGGATGAGCTTTTCCGTGCCTCTGATGTCAGGAGGGATTTCAGGAGCATCCGAGTGCGGGACCTGGGCCAGAGCAGCGCTGTCAGGGTCATCGTGGAGGCTCACTTCGACCCAGGTAGGGCCATTCCCGGGGCATTCCCGGCGGGAATTCTGCCTGGAGGAACCGGCATGGCCAGGAGAAGGAAGGAACCTAAACCTCGGTGGGGTTGGGTTTTTGTCCATCCTAAAACTCAGTGGGGTTGGGTTTTTGTCCATCCTAAAACTCGGTGGGGTTGGGTTTTTGTCCATCCTAAAACTCAGTGGGGTTGGGTTTTTGTCCTGCAAAATTCCAGTGGGAGCAGGGCTGGGAGGAGCTGCACCCTAAGGGAGCTGGAAGGGTTTTCCTTGGGAAATGGGGATTAATTTCCTTGGGAAAGAGGATTGTTTTCCTTGGGAAAGAAGATTATTTTCTTTGGGAAAAGAGAGTTGTTTTCTTTGGGAAAAGAGAGTTGTTTTCTTTGGGAAAAGAGAGTTGTTTTCTTTGGGAAAAGAGAGTTATTTTCTTTGGGAAATGAGGGTTATTTTCCTTGGGAAAGCAGAATTATTTTCCTTGGAAAAGGAGAATTATTTTCCTTGGGAAAGGAGGATTATTTTCCTTAGGGAAGAAGATTATTTTCCTTGGGGAAGGATGATTATTTTCCTTGGAGAAGGAGAGTTATTTTCCTTGGGGAAGAAGATTATTTTCCTTGTGGAAGAAGATTATTTTCCTTGGAGAAGGAGAATTATTTTCCTTGGGAAAAGAGGATTATTTTCCTTGGGAAAGGAGGGATTTGGGGAGGTCACAGGAGGAAAATTCCCACTGAAATCTTCACTGCTGCTTCCCTCCTCTGCCCGTCCTGGCTGGCATCAGCCACGTCCTACACGGCCGCCGATATCCAGGGGGCCCTGCTGAAGCAGATCCGGGCTTCCAAGAAAAAAACCATCCTGGTGAAGAGGCCGCAGCAGGAGCACGTCAAGTTCATGGATTTTGGTGAGTGCTCCGAGCCCACCCCGGCCTGGTCTGGGGTTTCCCAGTGCCAGGGGGGCTCTGCCGGCCTCGCCAGGGCTCTGGAACCTTCCAGAACTTCCCCAGGTGGGTCCAGAGGAGTCGAGGAGTGTTTGGAGACCTTCAGGAGGGGCAGGGGTCTCCCACTGGCACAGGGGGCTCCAGCCTGGCCTTGGGCATTCCCAGGGATGGGGCAGCCTCGGCTTCTCTGGAATTCCATCCCCACCCTCGGAGTGAAGTCTCTGTGCCTGGGCTGGTTCTGTCCTCAGGAAAAGCAGGAAAGGGCTCAAATCCTTCCCTTTTCCATGGAATGTGGCCAGTGCCGCCCATGGAGGTGTGGGCTGGAAAGGGAGCCCACCCTGGGGTGCCGGGGGTGGTGGTCGGAGGGGGATTCCTGCTGCTCCAGCCAGGCCGGATTTCCCAGGAGAAGCGGGAAAACGGCCAGGCAGAGGCACAGCCCCACAGTATCCCAAAAAAAAACCCAAATTTGTGCATTTTGAAGCCTTGTAGGTAGAAAATTCCTCCTCCGGGGCCAGGATGGCTGCTGCTCTCATAACCTACTCCTGACCCTAAAACTAACCCTGATCCTAAAACTAGCCCTAAAACTAACCCTGATCCTAAAACTAGCTCTAAAACTAACCCTGACCCTAAAGCTAGCCCTAAAACTAACCCTGATCCTAAAGCTAGCCCTAAAACTAACCCATACATGAACCTATCGCTAACCCAAAACTGACCCTAACCCTAACACATACCTGACCCTAACCCTAACCCACACCTGACCCTAAAACTAACCCTAACCTAAAACTAACCCTAAAACTAACCCTGATCCTAAAACTAACCCATACATGAGCCTAACCCTAACCCAAAACTGACCTAACCCATACCTGACCCCAAAACTAACCCACACCTGACCCTATCCTATACATGACCCTAACCCTAACCTAAAACTGACCCTAAAACTAATCCATGCCTGAGCCTGACCTAATACTGACCCTGACCCTGACCTAATACTGACCCTGACCCTAAAACTAATCCATACATGAGCCTAACCCATACCTGACCCCAAAACTAACCCACACCTGACCCTAACCCTGACTCATACCTAACCCCAATGCTAACCCTAAACCGGACCTAAAGCCAACCCTAACCCACACCCAACCCCAAAACTAACCCAAGCCTGCCCCCCACCCTCTGCTGTGTTCCAGACTGGATCCCCCGGGTTGTCACCACCACCGTCACCACCACCACGGCCACCACCACGGCCACCACCGCAGCCCCGGCCACCACCCGCCGTGTCCCCGCGGCCACCGCAGCCCCGGCCACCACCCGCCGTGTCCCCGCGGCCACCGCAGCTCCGGCCACCACCCGCCGTGTCCCCACAGCTCCAGCCACCACCCGCCGTGTCCCCACGGCCACCGCAGCCCTGGCCACCACCCGCCATGTCCCCACGGCCACCGCAGTTCCGGCCACCACCCGCCGTGTCCCCGTGGCCACCGCGGCCCTGGGCCAGCACGCGGAGCCCGCGGGCAGCACCAGGAGGCCCAGCAGCCCCAGCAGCCCCAGCAGCAGCCGGAGGAAGCCCCCCGGCACCACCTGGCAGCCCCCCGGCACCGCGGCGGCGCCCCGGCCCTGCCAGTCCCAGCCCTGCCTGCACGGGGGCACCTGCGAGGACGACGGCCGCGACTTCACCTGCAGCTGCCCCGCGGGGAGAGGAGGGGCCGTGTGTGAGAAACGTAGGTGGTGTCCCCAAAAATCCCCAATCCTGCCTCTTCTGAATCCGTTCCCACCCCTTGGAGTGGGCAGGGATGCCAACCATGGGATTTGGACTCCAAAATCCCTTGGAAAACGTTGGTGGCTGTTCAGCCCTGTTGGTTTTAATGGGATTTCCAAAATCTGTTGGAAAACCTTGGTGGGTTTCCAGCCCTGTTGGTTTTAATGGGATCTGGACTCCCAAATCCCTTGGAAAATGACAGTGGCTGTTCAGCCCTGTTGGTTTAACAGGATCTGGCCTCCCAAATCCCTTGGAAAAGATTGGTGGGTTTCCAGCCCTGTTGGTTTTAATGGGATCTGGACTCTAAAATCCCTTGGAAAACGGTGGTGGCTGTCCAGCCCTGTTGGTTTTACGGGATTTGAAATCCAAAATCCCTTGGAAAACATCAGTGGGATTTCCAGCCCTGTTGGTTTTACGGGATTTGAAATCCAAAATCCCTTGGAAAACATCAGTGGGATTTCCAGCCCTGTTGGTTTTACCGGATTTGAAATCTAAAATCCCTTGGAAAACATCAGTGGGATTTCCAGCCCTGTTGGTTTTACCGGATTTGAAATCTAAAATCCCTTGGAAAACATCAGTGGGATTTCCAGCCCTGTTGGTTTTACGGGATTTGAAATCCAAAATCCCTTGGAAAACATCAGTGGGATTTCCAGCCCTGTTGGTTTTACCGGATTTGAAATCTAAAATCCCTTGGAAAACATCAGTGGGATTTCCAGCCCTGTTGGTTTTAACGGGATTTGGATTCCCAGATCCCTTGGAAAACATCAGTGGGATTTCCAGCCCTGTTGGTTTTAACGGGATTTGGACTCCCAGATCCCTTGGAAAACATCAGTGGGATTTCCATCCCTGTTGGTTTTAACGGGATCTGGCCTCCCAAATCCATTGGAAAACATCCCAAAATCCGGGAGTGATGGATGGGAATGTGCCAGGTGCGGTTTGGGAAGGAGAGGGAAGCTGAGTGTGAGGAGCTGCGGGAGGGGGCACGGGAGGGACCAGCAGCGCCGGGTTTGAACCGAGGGAGCCTTGGGAAAGCTCCGGGGGAGGCGATCCCGATTCCCAAAGCGCTTTTGTGGCATCACCCGAGGGCTCCGGGGGCACCACCCGGGGGTCTGGAGGGGATAATTCCCCAGGAATGTGATCTCAGAGGGGACCGAGGCAGGAAAACATTCCCAGCTTTGTGCCGGGCGCTCACTGCCCTGTCCCCTCCTGTCCCCTCCTGTCCCCTCCTGTCCCCGCAGCCGTCAGGTACTTCATCCCCAGCTTCGGGGGCAGGTCGTACCTGGCCTTCAGGACGATGAAGGCGTACCACACGGTGCGGATTTCCATGGAATTCCGCGCCCTGGAGCCCAGCGGGCTGCTCCTCTACAACGCCCAGAAGCACGGCAAGGATTTCATCTCGCTGGCGCTGGTGGGCGGCTTCGTGCAGCTCAGGTGAGGGACGGGAGGGGGAATTTGCATCCCAGGAGGGCGAATTTGCATCCCAGGAGGGGGAATTTGCATCCCAGGAGGGGGAATTTGCATCCCAAAAGGCCTCAAAGTGGATAAAAATCAGGCTTTTTTGTGAGAGGGGTGTAGCTGGAATGCTCAGGGATCTCAATTCCCTCTTTTCAGCAAAGAACTCGCTGGTGTCAATTTGAATTTCAAAAAGCTCCGAGGTGTGGGAGGTTGTTTGAGTTGAGAAATCTTTTTTTGGTGGGGTTTTTTTTAACTGGCAGAAGAAATGCGGAGAGAGGGGGAAAAAGGAAAGGGAGGAAAGCGCCGGAGCGGCTTTTTTTGCATTCCAAAATCCAACGGGATGGGTTTGGAATGAGGGGAGGGCAGAGCAGGGGCAGGGAGGGAAGGGAGAGGGAGGAGAAGGAGGGAGGGAAGGAAAGAGAGAAGTAGGGAAGGAGAGAAGGAAAGAGAGGGAGGGAAGGAGAAAAGGAGAGGAGGAAGGAAGAGAAGGAGAGATGGAGAGAAGGGGGAGGGAGAGGAGGAGAGGGAAGGAGGAGAGGGAAGGAGGGAGGGAGGGAAAGACGGATGAAGAGAGGGAGAGGAGGATGAAAGGAGAGAAGGAGAGAAAGAAGGGGAGAGAGAGGGAGAGAAGAACAGAAAGAGAAGTAGAGAAGGAGAGAAGAAAGGAGAGAGGGGGGGACAGAGAGAAGGAGAGAAAGATGGAGAGAAGAGAGGGAGAGAAGGATGGAGAGAAAGAGAAGGAAGGAGGGAAAGAGGGATTGAAGAGATGGGGAGAAGGAGGGAGGGAGAAGAGCAGGAAAGGAGAGGAGAGAGAAAGAGAGAGTAGAGAAGAAGAGGAGGGATGGAGAGAGGGAGAGAAGAGAGGAAGAGAAGGACAGAAAGAGAGAGAAGGAAGGAGAGAAGAAGAGAAGGAGGGAGGCAAAGAAGGAGACACAAAGGGATGGAGAGGGCAAAGGGAGAGAAGGAGGGAGAGAAAGAGGGATTGAAGAGATGGAGAGGAGGGAAGGAGAGAAGGGGAGAGAAAGAAGAAGAGAAGGAGAGAAGCAGAGGAGGGATGGAGGGAAGGAGAGAGGAAGAGAAGAGACAGAGAGAAAGAGAGAAGGAAGGAGAGAGGCAGGGAGAGGCTCCCCAGGCGCTCGCAGTGCCGCCGGAGCCCTGGCACGCCCCGCTGTCACCCTGGGCACAGCCGCGGTGTTCCCCACTGTCACCCTGGGCACACCCGCGGTGTTCCCCGCTGTCACTCTGGGCACACCCGCGGTGTTCCCCGCTGTCACCCTGGGCACACCCGCGGCGTTCCCCGCTGTCACCCTGGGCACACCTGCGGTGTTTCCCGGTGGCACTCTGGGCACAGCCGCGGTGTTCCCCCTGTCACCCTGGGCACACCCGCGGTGTTCCCTGCTGTCACCCTGGGCACACCCGCGGTGTTCCCTGCTGTCACCCTGGGCACACCCGCGGTGTTCCCCGCTGTCACCCTGGGCACAGCTGCGGCGTTTCCCGCTGTCACTCTGGGCACACCCGCGGTGTTTCCCGGTGGCACTCTGGGCACACCCGCGGTGTTCCCCACTGTCACTCTGGGCACACCCGCGGTGTTTCCCGGTGTCACCCTGGGCACACCCGCAGTGTTCCCCGCTGTCACCCTGGGCACACCCGCAGTGTTCCCCGCTGGCCCCCTGGGCACACCCGCGGCGTTTCCCGGTGGCACTCTGGGCACACCCGCGGTGTTCCCCGCTGTCACCCTGGGCACACCCGCAGTGTTCCCCGCTGTCACTCTGGGCACAGCCGCGGTGTTCCCCCTGTCACCCTGGGCACACCCGCAGTGTTCCCCGCTGTCACCCTGGGCACAGCTGCGGCGTTTCCCGCTGTCACTCTGGGCACACCCGCGGTGTTTCCCGGTGGCACTCTGGGCACACCCGCGGTGTTCCCCGCTGTCACCCTGGGCACACCCGCGGTGTTCCCCGCTGTCACCCTGGGCACACCCGCGGTGTTCCCCGCTGTCACCCTGGGCACACCCGCGGTGTTTCCCGCTGTCACCCTGGGCACACCCGTGGTGTTTCCCGCTGTCACCCTGGGCACACCCGCGGTGTTTCCCGGTGGCACTCTGGGCACAGCCGCGGTGTTCCCCCTGTCACCCTGGGCACACCCCGCGGTGTTCCCTGCTGGCCCCCTGGGCACACCCGCGGCGTTTCCCGGTGGCACTCTGGGCACACCCGCGGCGTTCCCCGCTGTCACCCTGGGCACAGCCACGGCGTTTCCCGGCAGGTTTAACACGGGCTCGGGCACGGGCACGGTGAGCAGCCGGGTGCGGGTGCAGCCGGGCCGCTGGCACCGCCTGGAGCTGACGCGGAACCGGCGCAGCGGCGCCCTGGCCGTGGACGGGGAGCCCCAGGTGAGCGGGCACAGCCCCCCGGGCACCGACGGCCTCAACCTGGACACCGACCTCTTCATCGGGGGAGCGCCCGACGAGCACATGGCACTGTGAGGGGACACGGGGCACTGGGACAGGGGGGGCACTGGGAGAGGGGCACTGTGAGGGGGGCACTGGGAATGGGGGTGACACTGGGAATGGGGGGCACTGGGACGGGGGGCACTGGGACGGGGGGCACTGGGACGGGGGGGCACTGGGGATGGGGGTGGCACTGGGCCTGTGAGGGTGGCACTGCCCCATAGGGGTGGCACCGGGTCTGGGGGTGGCACTGGGAATGGGAGGGTGGCACTGGGAATGGGAGGGTGGCACTGCCCCATGAGTGTGACACTGTCCATGACCATGACCGTGGCACTGCCCTCCAAGGGTGACACTGCCCCATGAGTGTGACACTGCCCCTGCGAGTGTGACACTGCCCCTGCGAGTGTGGCACTGTGCCATGAGTGTGACACTGTCCTGTGAGTGTGACACTGCCCTATGAGTGTGACACTGCCCCATGACTGTGGCACTGCCCCTGCGAGTGTGACACTGCCCCGTGAGTGTGACACTGCCCTATGAGTGTGACACTGCCCCATGAGTGTGACACTGCCCCGTGAGTGTGACACTGCCCTATGAGTGTGACACTGCCCCATGAGTGTGACACTGCCCCATGACTGTGGCACTGTCCCATGAGTGTGACACTGTCCCTTCAAGGGTGGCACTGCCCTGCAAGGGTGGCACTGCCCCATGAGTGTGGCACTGTCCCATGAGTGTGACACCGCCCCATGAGTGTGGCACTGTCCCATGAGTGTGACACTGTCCCTTCAAGGGTGACACTGTCCCATGAGTGTGACACTGTGCCATGAGTGTGACACTGCCCCATGAGCGTGACACTGTCCCGTGAGTGTGACACTGTCCCATGAGTGTGACACTGCCCCGTGAGTGTGACACTGCCCTGCGAGGATGCCAAGGCAGGGACACCTCCCATCTCCGATGTCCCCCCTGCTGCCCACCCCAGCTGCCCGCCAGGACCCCCCTTGGGGACACCCCGGTGCCGCTGTGTCCCCTCAGGGTGGCCGAGCGCACCGAGGCCACGGGCGGCCTGCGGGGCTGCGTCCGCGCCCTGGGCATCAACAACCGCGTGTACGAGCTGCGCCAGGGCGCCGGCGACGTCCTCTACGGCAGCGCCGTGGGCGAGTGCGGCAACGACCCGTGCCAGCCCAACCCCTGCCACCACGGCGGCGTGTGCCACGCCAGGGACGCCGAGATGTTCCACTGCCAGTGCCTCGAGGGCCACACGGGTACGGGAAGGTTTTGGGGTGGTTGAGGAGGGTGAAGGTGTGGATGAGTTCAGGGGGGATGTGGGGATAAGGGATGGGTGTGGTTGTCCTCGTGTCCTAAATGATGTCCCTTTAGGGGTGTTAAATAATGTCACCTTAAGGTGTTTGGGGGTGGGGTGTCCCTCCCTTTGTGGGGTTCGCTGTGGGGAAATTCTGCACTGAAAGAGGGGCTGGGCACTGGAATTGCCTTTGGGCATGGGAATCATCTTTGGGCACCGGAATCTTCTTGGCAGGACCCTGGGGACATGGAGGACGTGGGGGACACTGGGGACATGGAGGACATGGGGGACATTGGGGACATGGGGGAGGGACACTGGGGACATGGAGGACGTGGGAGACACTGGGGACGTGGGGGACGTGGGGGACATGGGGGACATGGGGGACATTGGGGACATGGAGGACGTGGAGGACATGGGGGCATTGGGAATGTGCGGGACCTTGGGGCCATGGGGGGCAGGGGGACACTGGGGGCGTGGAGGACGTGGGAGACATTGGGGACACAGAGGACATTGGAGACATGGGAGACATGAGGACATGGGGACATTGGGGAGGTGAAGGACATGGGGACATTGGGGAGGTGAAGGACACGGGGACCATGGGGACATTGGGGATGTGAGGGACACTGGGGATGCTGTGGACATGAGGGACACTGTGGACATGAGGGAAACTGGGGATGTGAGGGACACCATAGACACGGGGACCCTGGGGACCCTGGGGACACCATGGACACGGGGACCCTGGGGACCCTGGGGACACCATGGACACGGGGACCCTGGGGACCCTGGGGACACCATGGACACGGGGACCCTGGGGACACCATGGACACGGGGACCCTGGGGACACCGTGGACACGGGGACCCTGGGGACCCTGGGGACACCGTGGACACGGGGACCCTGGGGACACTGGGGACACCGTGGACACGGGGACCCTGGGGACATTGGGGACACCATAGACACAGGGACACCAGGGACGTGTCCCCCGGGCTGGTGCCACGCCGCCCGTGCCCCGCAGGCCCCACGTGCGCCTTCGAGAGGAACCCGTGCGAGCCGTCACCGTGCCACGCCTCCGCCACCTGCCTGGTGCTGCCGGACCGCGGCGCGCTCTGCGCCTGCCCCATGGGCCGCGAGGGCGACCTCTGCGAGCGAGGTGGGACACGGGGACCCCCCTGTGCCCTCGGTGGCCCCCGGGGCGTGTGCCACCCCTGACTGTGCCCGCTTTGTGCCCAGTGACGGAGCAGGACCAGTCCGTGCCCTTCCTGCCCGAGTTCAACGGCTTCTCCTTCCTGGAGCTGAACGGGCTGCAGAGCTTCGTGCCCGACCTGCAGTGAGTGCCGGGGACGTCGGGGGCACCCCTCACCTGCCAGGGGCACCCCTCACCTGGCAGGGCTGGAATTTGTGTCACATCCCCACCCCACAGCATCAGGGCATCGGGGGCACCACTCACCTGGCAGGGCTGGCACATCAAGATATCCCTCACCTGGCAGGGCTGGCATTTCTGTCACTCCTCACCTGGCATTTCTGTCACCCCTCACCTGGCAGGGTTGGAATTCCTGTCACCCTCACCTGGCAGGGCTGATATTTCTGTCACCCTTCACCTGGCAGGGCTCAGGGCTGGCATTTCTGTCACATCCCCACTCCTCACCTGGCAGGGCTGGCATTTCTGTCACCCTTCACCTGGCAGGGCTCAGGGCTGGCATTTCTGTCACTCCCCCGGCTCAGGGTTGCCCCGAGGGAGGTGGGCGCAGGGCAGGGTTGGGTGTCCCCGACCCCGCTGTCCCCCCCCGTGTCCCTGACCCCGCTGTCCCCACCCCGCTGTCCCCACCCTGCTGTCCCTGACCCCCTGTCCCCAACCCCGCTGTCTCCACCCCGCTGTCCCCACCCCGTGTCCCCACCCTGCTGTCCTGACCCTGCTGTCCCCACCCCGTGTCCCCACCCCGTGTCCCTGACCCCGCTGTCCCTGACCCGCTGTCCCCCACCCCGTGTCCCCACCCCGTGTCCTGACCCCGTGTCCCCCCCGTGTCCCCACGCCGCTGTCCCCACCCCGCTGTCCCAACCCTGCTGTCCTGACCCCGCTGTCCCCCCCCGTGTCCTGACCCCGTGTCCCCTCCGTGTCCCCCCCCCGTGTCCCCACCCCCGCTGTCCCCCCCCCCGTGTCCCCCCCCCGTGTCCCCCCGTGTCCCCAGGGACAGGATGGCCATGGAGCTGGTGCTGCTGGCCCGCAAGCCCAGCGGGTTGATCTTCTACAACGGCCAGAAGAGCGACGGCAAAGGCGACTTCGTGTCCCTGGCGCTGCACGAGGGACACCTGGAGTACAGATACGACCTGGGCAAGGGGCCCGCCGTGCTCAGGTGAGCAGAGCCCACAAATTCACATCAAAACATCCAAATCGTGGATTGGAGGGGAATTTCTCAGGGTCCTGGGATTTAAATCGTGGATTTGAGGGTGGAAAAGTGGAATTTCTCAGGGTCCCAGGCTTTAAATCCTGGTTATAAGGGTGGAAAAGTGGAATTTCTCAGGGTCCTGGGGCCTGTAATGGTGGAGAAGTAGAATTTCTCAGGGTCCCGGGCTTTAAATCCTGGCTGTAAAGGTGGAAAAGTGGAATTTCTCAGGTTCCTGGGTTTTAAATCGTGGATTGGAGGGTGCAGGACTGGAATTTCTCAGGGTCCTGGGCTTTAAATCCTGGCTATAAGGGTGGAAAAGTGGAATTTCTCAGGGTCCTGGGTTTTAAATCGTAAATTGGAAGGTGGAGCAGTGGAATTCCTCAGGGTCTTGAGCTTTAAATCGTGGATTGGAGGGTGAAGATGATGATGATGATGATAATGATAATAATGATGATGATGATTGATGATAATGATGATGATAATAATGATATTAATGATAATAATGGTGATGATGATAATGATGATAATAATGATGATGATAATGATGATGATGATGATGATGATGATAATGATGATAATGATAATAATGATAATAATGATAATAATGATGATGATGATGATGATGATGATGATGATGATAATGATGATGATGATAATAATGATAATAATGATGATGATGATGATGATAATGATGATGATGATAATAATGATAATAATGATAATGATGATGATAATGATGATGATGATAATAATGATAATAATGATGATGATGATTGATGATAATGATGATGATAATAATGATATTAATGATAATAATGGTGATGATGATAATGATGATAATAATGATGATGATAATGATGATGATGGTGATGATAATGATAATAATGATAATAATGGTGATGATGATAATGATGATGATAATGATGATAACGATGATAATGATGATAATGATGATGATAATAATAATAATAATAATAATAATAATAATAATAATAATAATAATAATAATAATTCACACTCTCCATTCTAAAGGAAACTCCACCTTTCCCTAACCTTTCCAAACCGAGGCAGAATTTCTCACCCACTCCTTTGGCAGCCCCCAGGCCCAGCTCTCACCCCTCCTGTCCTTTCCCGCAGGAGCAGGGAGCCGGTGCCCCTGGACACGTGGGTGAGCGTGGGGCTGGAGAGGAGCGGCCGCAAGGGCGTCCTGAGGGTCAACGACGGCGCCCGCGTGGTGGGGGAGTCCCCGGTGAGTGGGGAGGGGGTTCCTCAGGAGCCTGGGTTCCAAATCGTGGATTTGAGGGTGCAGGAGTGGGATTCCGTGGGGTCCTGGGCTGTAATTCCTGCCTTGGAGGGTGTAGGAGTGGGATTCCTTGGGGTCCTGGACACTAAATCCAGCCTTGGAAGTGGCAGAGTGGGATTTCCTGGGGTCCTGGGCTGTAATTCCTGCTTTTGAAGGTTCAAGAGGGGAATTTCTCGGGTTCCTGGACACTAAATCCAGCCTTGGAGGGTGGCAGAGTGGGATTTCTTGGGGTCCTGGGCTCTAAATCCTGTTTTTGAAGGTGGCAGAGCAGGATTTCCTGGAGTCCTGGGCACTAAATCCAGCCTTGGAGGGTGCAGGAGTGGGATTTCTTGGGGTTCTGGGCTGTAATTCCTGCCTTGGAAGTGGCAGAGTGGAATTTCCTGAGGTCCTGGGCACTAATTCCTGCCTTTGAAAGTTCAAGAGGGGAATTTCCTGGGGTCCTGGGCTGTAATTCCTGCCTTGGAGGGTGGCAGAGCAGGATTTCCTGGGGTCCTGGGCTCTAATTCCTGCTTTTGAAGGTTCAAGAGTGGAATTTCCTGGGGTCCTGGGCTGTAATTCCTGCCTTTGAGGGTGGCAGAGTGGGATTTCTTGGGGTCCTGGGGGCTGTAAGGGTGGAGGAGTGAAATTTCTGAGAGTTCTGGGCTTTAAGTCATGGATTTGAGGGCGCAGGAGTGGAATTTCTCAGGCTCCTGGGCTTTAAATTGTGGATTTCAGAGTGGAAGACTGGAATTTCTCAGCGTCTTGGGCACTAAATCATGGATTTGAGGATGGAAGACTGGAATTTCTCGGGGTCCTGGGCTTTAAATAGTGGATTTGAGGGTGCAGGAGTGGAATTTCTCAGGCTCCTGGGTTTTAAATCCTGGCTTTGTGGTGCAGGAATGGAATTCCTCAGGGACAGGGTTGATGGGGGAGTCCCCGCTGAGTTGGGATGAGGTTCCCAGCCCTGCCCTGCTCCCCTGGCAGGAATTCCACGGGAATTCTTGGGTTTTAAATTCCAGCTTTGAGGGTGGAAGAGTGGAATTTCTCAGGGGGTAGAGAAGCAGAAGGGTCCCTGCATCCCTTCCCGGGGGGTTCCAGCAGCCCCAGCCCCTCTCCCTCCCTGTCCCTGCCCTGGAGCTCTCAGGAATTCCCTGGATGAGCCCCCCGCACTCTCAGGGACCCCCCATCCCTTATTTCAGCTCCTCACCTATTGTAGGTCAATAATTAGGTCGTTAATTAAGGGCCTTGATGGGTGTCGAGAGCCCCCTGGCCCTGCTGCTGCTCCCTCTCCTCTTTTCCCAGTTCCAGCCTCTCCCCATCCCTGGCCCGGAATTCCTGGGGAATTCCTTCCCTCCCACCTTCCAGGAAGCCGAGGAGGCAGGAAAAGCCCTGCTGGCTGCAGAACTCACCCCTAAATCCACCCAGAACCGCCAAAAAAAAGGGAAATTTTCCTCCCCTCAGTCCCCTCTGCGAGCAGGGCAGACCCCCGGGTGGCAGCGACCCCTCCTGCCACCCCCAGTGCCACCAGCCCCGGTGCCCGTGTCACTGCCACCCCACTGATGCCCCTTTTTTCGTTATTTTTCTCTTTCTCCCTTTGATTTTTGTCCTTTCTCTGTCCTTTTCCCTCCCCTGCTGTCTGGATCCCAGAAATCCCGTAAGGTACAGATAAGTATCACCCCTCCCTCCCTCGCCTCCATCTCATCTGCCATCGGCGCCTCGTTGCCTTTTTTTTGTGTTTTCCATCCCAATCTCAGCGTTCCACCCCCTGGTTTAGGATCCCTGTAGTTTAGAGCCTTTAGTTTGGGAGTATTTTAATTAATCCGCTCATTTTTTAATTTGTTGTTGTCGTTGTGTTAATCCCACAAAGCGTTTCCTTAGTGATCCACTTCACCCCGTCCTTGCTGTGGCTCCATCCCGGAGAATTCCTGGGAATCCTGGGGCTGTTCCAGCGGGGCCACAGCAAGGAGGGAATTTCCTCCTCCAAAAACTCCACGTGGGGTGCAGGAGAACCTCCTCGAGCCGGGGGTGCAGGAGGAGCTCCTCAGACCTGGAGAGACTCCTAAAACCTGGAGGAACTCCTAAAACCTGGAGAAACTCCTAAAACCTGGAGCAGCTCCACAAACCTAGAGAAAATTCTCAAACCTAGAGAAAATTCTCAAATCTGGAGAAAATTCTCAAACCTGGAGAAACTCCTCAAATCTGGAGAGACTCCTCAAACCTGGAGAGACTCCTCAGACCTGGAGAAATTCCTAAAACCTGGAGGAACTCCTCAAACCTGGAGCAGCTCCTCAAACCTAGAGAAAATCCTCAAACCTGGAGGAACTCCTTAAACCTGGAGAAAATCCTCAAATCTGGAGAAACTCCTTAAACTGGAGAAACTCCTCAGACCTGGAGAAACTCCTCAGATTTGGAGAGACTCCTTAAACCTGGAGCAGCTCCTCAAACCTGGAGCAGCTCCTCAAACCTGGAGCAGCTCCTCAAACCTAGAGAAAATCCTCAAACCTGGAGGAAATCCTCAAATCTGGAGGAAATTCTCTAACATGGAGAAACTCCTTGAACCTGGAGAAACTCCTTAAACCTGGAGAAAATTCTCAAACCTAGAGAAAATCCTCAAATCTGGAGAAAATTCTCAAACCTGGAGAAAATCCTCAAACCTGGAGAGACTCCTCAGACCTGGAGCAGCTCCTCAAACCTGGAGCAGCTCCTCAAACCTAGAGAAAATCCTCAAACCTGGAGGAAATTCTCTAACCTGGAGAAACTCCTTGAACCTGGAGAAACTCCTTAAACCTGGAGGAACTCCTCAAACCTGGAGAAACTCCTCAAACCTGGAGCAGCTCCTCAGACCTGGAGCAGCTCCTCAGACCTGGAGCAGCTCCTCAGACCTGGAGCAACTCCTTAAACCTGGAGGAACTCCTAAATCCTGGAGCAGCTCCTCAAATCTGGAGATACTCCTTAAACCTGGAGAAAACTCTCAAACCTAGAGAAAATTCTCAAACCTGAAGGAATTCCTTAAACCTGGAGGAACTCCTCAAACCCGGAGCAGCTCCTCAGACCTGGCTCCCTCTGGAATTTTCTGGGATTTGAGCACTCAGAGCGATGTTTGGGTACCCCAATTTTGGGGGTCACAGAGCCCCCTCCAGGCCTCCCAAAAATTCAACCCGGGGGAAAAACCCAGCCCAGGGCCCTGCCGGGGGTGGGACCTCGGCGTGAGGAGGTTCCCTGGAGGCTCCATCCGTAGAATCATCAATAAAATATCATCAAATAAAACCCCATCAAATAAAATATCATCAAATAAAATATCATCAAATAAAACATCATCAAACAAACAAAATGCCATCAAATAAAACATCATCAAACAAACAAAATACCATCAAATAAAACATCATCAAACAAAGAAAATACCATCAAATAAAACATCATCAAACAAACAAAATACCATCAAATAAAACATCATCAAACAAACAAAATACCATCAAATAAAACATCATCAAACAAACAAAATACCATCAAATAAAACATCATCAAACAAACAAAATACCATCAAATAAAACATCATCAAACAAACAAAATGCCATCCAACAAAATGTCATCAAATAAAATGTCATCAAATAAAAATGTCATCAAATAAAATACCATCAAATAAATTCTCATCAAATAAAATACCATCAAATAAAATTCTCATCAGATAAATTCTCATGGAATCAATTCTCATCAAATAAAATTCTCATGGAATAAATTCCCATCAAATAAAATTCTCATGGAATAAATTCTCATGGAATCAATTCTCATCAAATAAAATTCTCATGGAATAAATTCCCATCAAATAAATTCTCATCAAATAAAATTCTCATCAGATAAATTCTCATGGAATAAATTCTCATGGAATATCCCAAACCGAGGGTGGCCCAGCGTGGCCCTGGCAGCCCCGGTGACCCCGCTGTCCCCACAGATGCCCCACATGGTGCTGAACCTCAAGGAGCCCCTCTACGTGGGGGGAGCCCCCGATTTCTCCAGGCTGGCCCGGGCAGCTGCCGTCACCAGCGGCTTCGAGGGAGCCCTGCAGAGGGTGAGGTTCTGCTTTACAGCCCTGAGAGGATTTTTCCTCCTTCCCTGACCCCATTTTCCCCTCCCTGACCTCATTTTCCCTTTCTGAGTGGGAATTTTCCCTTTCTGAGTGGGAATTTTCCCTTTCTGAGTGTGTTTTCCCCCCTCCCTGAGCAGGATTTTTCCCTCCTTGAGTGAGTTTTTCCCCTCTCTGACCCCGTTTCCCCCCTCCCTGACCCCATTTTCCCCTTTCTGAGTGTGTTTTTTCCCCTCCCTGAGTGTTTTCCCCCCTCCCTGACCCCGTTTTTTCCCCTCCCTGACCCCATTTTTCCCCTCCCTGACCCCATTTTCCCCTCCCTGACCCCATTTTCCCCTCCCTGACCCCATTTTTCCCCTCCCTGACCCCGTTTTCCCCTCCCTGACCCCATTTTCCCCTCCCTGACCCCGTTTTTTCCCCTCCCTGACCCCATTTTCCCTTCCCTGACCCGGTTTTTCCCCTCTCTGACCCCGTTTTTCCCCTCTCTGACCCCGTTTTTCCCCTCCCTGACCCTGTTTTTTCCATTTCTGAGTGTGTTTTTTCCCTTTCTGTGTTTTTCCCCTCCCTGACCCCGTTTTTTCCCCTCCCTGACCCCGTTTTTTCCATTTCTGAGTGTGTTTTTCCCCTCCCTGACCCCATTTTTTCCATTTCTGAGTGTGTTTTCCCCCTCCCTGACCCCATTTTCCCCTCCCTGACCCCGTTTTTCCCCTCCCTGACCCCATTTTCCCCTCCCTGACCCCGTTTTTCCCCCGCAGATCTCCCTCGGGGGGGGTGCCGGTGCTCAGCGAGCGGAACATCCGCAGTGCCCGCGAGGTGTCCCGGTTCCGCGGGCACCCCTGCACGGCCGTGCCAGGCCCGTGCCAGCACGGCGGCACCTGCAGCCCCAGCATGGCCGGGTACCACTGCTCCTGCCAGCGCGGCTTCTCGGGGACACACTGCGACAAAGGTGGGACACCGGGATAGCAGGGGGGCGCTGGGGGTGGCACTGGGGGATGGGGGGTGGCACTGGGGGCTGGGGGTGGCACTGGGGGCTGGGGGTGGCATAGGGACACTGGGGGTGGCATAGGGACACTGGGGGTGGCACTAGGGGCTGGAGGTGGCACAAGGAAGGTGGGGGTGGCACGGGGAAGGTGGAGGTGGCACAGGGCATTGGAGGTGGCACAGGGCATTGGAGGTGGCACAGGGAAGGTGGGGGTGGCCATGGGGACGGTGGAGGTGGCCCAGGGGGCTGGAGGTGGCACTGGGGGCTGTGGGTGGCACAGGGCATTGGAGGTGGCCATGGGGAGCTGGGGGTGGCACAGGGAAGGTGGGGGTGGCACAGAGGGCTGGAGGTGGCACAGGGGATGTGGAGGTGGCCATGGGGAGCTGGAGGTGGCACAGGACACTGGAGGTGGCACAGGGAGCTGGAGGTGGCACAGGAAAGGTGGGGGTGGCCATGAGGCACTGGAGGTGGCACAGAGGATGTGGAGGTGGCCCAGGGGATGTGGAGGTGGCCATGGGGACGGTGGGGGTGGCATAGGGACAGTGGGGGTGGCCATGGGGACGGTGGGGGTGGCAAAGGGGATGTGGAGGTGGCACAGGGGATGTGGAGGTGGCCCAGGGGGCTGGAGGTGGCCCAAGGGGCTGGAGGTGGCACAGGGCATTGGAGGTGGCACAGGGAAGGTGGGGGTGGCACAGGGGGCTGGGGGTGGCCGTGGGGAGTTTGAAGTGGCACAGGGGATGTGGAGGTGGCACTGGGGGCTGGAGGTGGCACGGGGAAGGTGGAGGTGGCCATGGGGAGCTGGAGGTGGCACAGGACACTGGGGGTGGCACTAGGGGCTGGAGGTGGCACAAGGAAGGTGGAGCTGGCACAGAGCATTGGAGGTGGCACAGGGGGCTGGAGGTGGCACAGGAAAGGTGGGGGTGGCCATGAGGCACTGGAGGTGGCACAGAGGATGTGGAGGTGGCCCAGGGGATGTGGGGGGTGGCCCACGGCATTGGAGGTGGGGCAGGGAAGGTGCTGATGGCACAGGGAGCTGGTACGGGGCTGGCACAGTGCACTGGAGGTGGCACAAGAAAGGTGGAGGTGGCACAGGACACTGGAGGGTGGCACGGGGAAGGTGCAGGTGGCACAGGACACTGGAGGTGGCACGGGGAAGGTGGAGATGGCACAAGGAGAGCTGGCACAGGGCACTAGAGGTGGCATAAGGAAGGTGGAGGTGGCCATGGGGAGCTGGAGGTGGCCCAGGGGATGTGGAGGTGGCACAGAGAAGGTCAAAGTGGCACAGGGAAGGTGGGGATGGCCATGAGGGGCTGGGGGTGGCACGGGGGGCTGCTTTTCCCATCTCCCTGTTTCTCATCTCCCTCCTTTTCCCTCTCCCTCCTTTTCCCATCTCCCTCCTTTTCCCTCTCCCTGCTTTTCCCATCTCCTCCTTTTCCCATCTCCCTCCTTTTCCCATCTCCTCCTTTTCCCATCTCCCTCCTTTTCCCATCTCCCTCCTTTTCCCATCTCCTCCTTTTCCCATCTCCTCCTTTTCCCTCTCCCGGGTTCCCCAGTGATCATCGAGAAGGCCGCTGGGGACGCTGAGGCCGTGGCCTTCGATGGCCGGACGTACCTGGAGTACCACAACGCCGTCACCAAGAGGTACCCGAGCCCCAAACCGGGGACTGGGCTGGGCTGGGGGGAAAAAACGGGATCCAGGAGCTCCAAACTGGGGCTGGATACTCCCAGTCCTCCCCTCCAAACCGGGGCTGGATATTCCCAGTCCTTCCCTCCAAACTGGGGCTGGATATTCCCAGTCCTTCCCTCCAAATTTAGGCTGGATATTCCCAGTCCTTCCCTCCAAACCGGGGCTGGATATTCCCAATCCTTCCCTCCAAACTGGGGCTGGATATTCCCAATCCTTCCCTCCAAACCAGGGCTGGATATTCCCAGTCCTTCCCTCCAAACCGGGCCTGGATATTCCCAATCCTTCCCTCCAAACCGGGGCTGGATATTCCCAATCCTTCCCTCCAAACCGGGCCTGGATATTCCCAATCCTTCCCTCCAAACCGGGGCTGGATATTCCCAATCCTTCCCTCCAAACTGGGGCTGGATATTCCCAGTCCTTCCCTCCAAATTTAGGCTGGATATTCCCAGTCCTTCCCTCCAAACCGGGGCTGGATATTCCCAATTCTCCCCTCCAAACTGGGGCTGGATATTCCCAATTCTCCCCTCCAAACCGGGGCAGGATATTCCCAATCCTTCCCTCCAAACTGGGGCTGGATATTCCCAATCCTTCCCTCCAAACTGGGCCTGGATATTCCCAATCCTTCCCTCCAAACCGGGGCTGGATATTCCCAATCCTTCTCTCCAAACCGGGGCTGGATATTCCCAATCCTTCCCTCCAAACTGGGGCTGGATATTCCCAGTCCTTCCCTCCAAACTGGGCCTGGATATTCCCAGTCCTTCCCTCCAAACTGGGCCTGGATATTCCCAATCCTTCCCTCCAAACCGGGGCTGGATATTCCCAATCTTTCCCTCCAAACCGGGGCTGGATATTCCCAATCCTTCCCTCCAAACTGGGGCTGGATATTCCCAATCCTTCCCTCCAAACTGGGGCTGGATATTCCCAATCCTTCCCTCCAAACCGGGGCTGGATATTCCCAATCCTCCCCTCCAAACTGGGCCTGGATATTCCCAATCCTTCCCTCCAAACTGGGGCTGGATATTCCCAGTCCTTCCCTCCAAACTGGGGCTGGATATTCCCAGTCCTTCCCTCCAAACTGGGGCTGGATATTCCCAGTCCTTCCCCATTGGTTTTCCCCCCAAATTCCCAACTCCAGGCCTGGCTGAGGTTCTGCAGCCTGGGGGAAATTCCTGGCTTAGCCCAGCCTGGCTTGGGAATGGGATGGATCCTGAATGTCCCAGGCTGGGAATTTCTCCTTTTCCTTGGGAATTCTCTCCAGGAGTGAGCAGAGCTCCCCCTGAGCTCCTCCAGGCTGGGGAATTTCTCCTTTTCCTCGGGAATTCTCTCTGGGAATGAGCAGAGCTCCCCCTGAGCTCCTCCAGGCTGGAAATTTCTGTTTTTCCTCGGGAATTCTCTCTGGGAATGAACAGAGCTCCCCCCGAGCTCCTCCAGGCTGGGAACTTGTCCTTTTCCTCGGGAATTCTCTCTGGGAATGAGCAGAGCTCCCCCTGAGCTCCTCCAGGCTGGAAATTTCTGTTTTTCCTCGGGAATTCTCTCTGGGAATGAGCAGAGCTCCCCCTGAGCTCCTCCAGGCTGGAAATTTCTGTTTTTCCTCGGGAATTCTCTCTGGGAATGAGCAGAGCTCCCCCTGAGCTCCTCCAGGCTGGAAATCTCTCCTCCAGGATTCTCCTGGCCCTCCGTGGCTCTGTCCATGCCCTCCCTCCCTCTCCCGGGGTTAATTCCCGCTGCTGGGAGAGGCTCTGGGATGCGATCCCGAAATCCTGAAATCCCGAGATCCCGAAATCCCGAGGTCCCCGCCCGTGCCGGGGTGTCCGCGTGCAGCGCTGTCTGTCCCCGTGTCCGTGTGTCTGTCCCTTCTCAGTGTCGCTGTCTCTCTGTTTCCAAGCCGCCTGAGCAATGAGATCCCGGCGTAAGTACGGCCCCGGGGGGAGGAATCCGGGGTTTTCCATGGAAAACCATTCCCGCTCCATGGAAAACCATTCCCGCTCCCGGGGGAGGAGGGTCCGGTGCTGCTCCCCCCGTGTCACCGCCAGTGTCACCGCCAGATGTTGTCCCCGCCCCGCCACAGCTGCTGCTGTCCCCCCGCCTTCATTTCATCCTTAATTTCATTTAATTTTCGATTTTGAGCATGGTGTGAATGAGGATGGGGGCAAGGAGGGGAAATCCCTGCGGCCCCAGCCAGAGGAGCTGGAGGTGGGAACTGCGGGTGCTGCTCCTGGAGTTTTCCATGTTTTCCTGGGAACCCCCCAGGGAAAGGCTCAGGGCAGGAAAATGGGGAGAAATCCCAATCCCAAATCCCTGGGAGGAGAGGAGAGGAGAGGAGAGGAGAGGAGAGGAGAGGAGAGGAGAGGAGAGGAGAGGAGAGGAGAGGAGAGGAGAGGAGAGGAGAGGAGAGGAGAGGAGAGGAGAGGAGAGGAGAGGAGAGGAGAGGAGAGGAGAGGAGAGGAGAGGAGAGGAGAGGAGAGGAGAGGAGAGGAGAGGAGAGGAGAGGAGAGGAGAGGAGAGAGAGAGGGAGAGGAGAGGAGAGGAGAGGAGAGGAGAGGAGAGGAGAGGAGGAGAGGAGAGGAGAGGAGAGGAGAAGGAAAGGAAAGGAAAGGAAAGGAAAGGAAAGGAAAGGAAAGGAAAAGGAAAGGAAAGGAAAGGAAAGGAAAGGAAAGGAAAGGAAAGGAAAGGAAAGGAAAGGAAAGGAAAGGAAAAGGAAAGGAAAGGAAAGGAAAGGAAAGGAAAGGAAAGGAAAGGAAAGGTTCCTCGCTGCCCCACGCTTATGGCACGCTCCCCTTTTCTCCCCAAGTCCCGAGGCGCTGGATTTCCCCTCGGAGCC